>NW_027476100.1:1545000-1845000 GCF_051020955.1 Megalopta genalis
TTCTTGTTCTTCTTGTTCTTCTTGTTCTTCTTGTTCTTCTTGTTCTTCTTGTTCTTCTTGTTCTTCTTGTTCTTCTTGTTCTTCTTGTTCTTCTTGTTCTTCTTGTTCTTCTTGTTCTTCTTGTTCTTCTTGTTCTTCTTGTTCTTCTTGTTCTTCTTGTTCTTCTTGTTCTTCTTGTTCTTCTTGTTCTTCTTGTTCTTCTTGTTCTTCTTGTTCTTCTTGTTCTTCTTGTTCTTCTTGTTCTTCTTGTTCTTCTTGTTCTTCTTGTTCTTCTTGTTCTTCTTGTTCTTCTTGTTCTTCTTGTTCTTCTTGTTCTTCTTGTTCTTCTTGTTCTTCTTGTTCTTCTTGTTCTTCTTGTTCTTCTTGTTCTGCTTGTTCTTCTTGTTCTTCTTGTTCTTCTTGTTCTTCTTGTTCTTCTTGTTCTTCTTGTTCTTCTTGTTCTTCTTGTTCTTCTTGTTCTTCTTGTTCTTCTTGTTCTTCTTGTTCTTCTTGTTCTTCTTGTTCTTCTTGTTCTTCTTGTTCTTCTTGTTCTTCTTGTTCTTCTTGTTCTTCTTGTTCTTCTTGTTCTTCTTGTTCTTCTTGTTCTTCTTGTTCTTCTTGTTCTTCTTGTTCTTCTTGTTCTTCTTGTTCTTCTTGTTCTTCTTGTTCTTCTTGTTCTTCTTGTTCTTCTTGTTCTTCTTGTTCTTCTTGTTCTTCTTGTTCTTCTTGTTCTTCTTGTTCTTCTTGTTCTTCTTGTTCTTCTTGTTCTTCTTGTTCTTCTTGTTCTTCTTGTTCTTCTTGTTGCTCTTGCTGTTGTTGTTCTTGTTCAGTTGAAGATAAATCATGTATATCACAGGTGTTTGATCCTAAACCATTTGTTTCGCATTGATATGAAGCTAAGGCTTCAACTTCGCATTGATTTAAAACTAAATAATGTGTTTCGCTTGGATTTGAAGGTAACTCGTTTGTTTCGCATGGATTTGAAGCCATCTCGTTTGTTTCGCCTGCATTTGAAGCTATATCACTTATACTCGCAAGTATTTGAAGCTAAATCATTTGTTTCGCATGGATTTGAAGCTAAGCCTCCTACTTCGCATTGATTTGAAGTTAAATCATGTGTTTTCCTGGAATTTGAAGCTAACTCGTTAGATTCGCATGCAGTTGACTCTAAACCCCGTTTATCACAAGTATTTGAAGCTAAACCACATGTTTCGCATGGATTTGTAGCTATCTGGTTTGTTTCGTATGCATATGAAGCTATATCACTTATATGCGAAAGTATTTGAAGCTAAAGCATTCGTTTCTCATGGATTTGCAGCTAAACCATCTACATCGCATTAATTTGAAGCTAAATCGTGTGTGCCGTTTGGATTTGAAGCTAACTCGTTTGGATCGCCCGCTTTTATAGCTATTTCATTTAAACGCAAGTATGTGAAGGGAAATCGTTTGTTTCGCATGGATTTGAAGCTAAGCCTTCTACTTCGCATTGATTTGAAATTAAATCATGTGTTTCCCCAGGATTTGTAGCTAACACGTTTGTTTCGCCTGCATTTGAAGCTATTTCAATTAAACCGCAGGTATTTGAAGGTAAATCATTTGTTTCCTATGGATATGAAGCTAAGCCTTCTACTTCGCATTGATTCGAAGTTAAATCATGTGTATCGCTTGGATTTGAAGCTAACTCGTTTGTGTCTCCTGCATTTGAAGCTATTTCATTTAAACCGCAGGTATTTGAACGTAAATCATTTGTTTCGAATTGATTTGAAGCTAAGCCTACTACTTCGCATTGATTTGAAGTTAAATCATGTGTTTCCCTTGGATTTGAAGCTAACTCGTTTGATTCGCATGCAGTTGAAGCTAAATCATGTTTATCACAATATTTGAAGCTATACCATTTGTTTCGCATTGATTTGAAGCTAAGCCTACTACTTCGCATTGATTCGAAGTTAAATCATGTGTTTCCCTTGGAATTGAAGCTAACTCGTTTGATTCGCATGCAGTTGAATCTAAATCATGTTTATCACAAGTATTGGAAGGTAAATCATTTGTTTCTCACGGATTTCAAGATAAACCTTCTACATCGCATTGATTTGAAGCTAAATGATGTGTTTCGCTTGAATTTGAATCTAACTCGTTTGTTTCGCATGCATTTGAAGCTGAATCTTGTATATAATAAGTATTTGAAACTAATCCAGTTGTTTCGCATGGATTTGAAGCTAAGCCTTCTACTTAGCATTGATTTGACGCTGAATCATGTGTATCGCATGGCTTTGTAGCTAACTCGATTGTTTCGCCTGCATTTGATGCCAAGCCCTCTACTTCGCATTTATTTGAAGCTAAATCATGTGTTTCGCATGGATTTGAAGCTAAGTCGTTTGGTTCGCCTGTATTTGAAGCTATATCACTTATATTCGCAAGTATTTAAAACTAAATCATACGTTTCGCTTGGATTTGAAGCCAACTCGTTTGTTTCGCATGCTTTTGAAGCTAAATCATGTATACCACAAATATTTGAAACTAAACCATTTTTTTCGCATGGATTCGAAGATCTGCCTTCTACTTCGCATTGATTTGAAGCTAAATCGTGTGTTTCGCATGGATTAGAAGCTAACTCGTTTGTTTCGCATGCAGTTGAAGCTATTTCACTTATGTTTGCAAGTATTTGAAGCTAAATCATTCGTATCTCATGGACTTGAAGCTAAGCCTTCTACTTCGCATTGATTTGAAGCTGAATCATGTGTTTCGCATGGATTTCAAGCTAACTCGTTTGTTTCGCCTGCATTTAAAGCTATTTCATTTAAACCGCAAGTATTTGAAAGTAAATCATTTATTTCGCATGTATTTGATGCTAAGCCTTCTACTTCGCATTGATGTGAAGTTAAATCATGTGTTTCTCTTGAATTTGAAGCTAACTCGTTTTATTCGCATGCAGTTGAAGCTAAATCATTTTGATCACAAGTATCTGAATCCAAAACATTTGTTTTGCATTGATTTGAAGCTAAGCCTCCTACTTCGCATTGATTTGAAGTTAAATCATGTGTTTCTCTTGAATTTGAAGCTAACTCGTTTTATTCGCATGCAGTTGAAGCTAAATCATTTTGATCACAAGTATCTGAATCCAAAACATTTGTTTCGCATTGATTTGAAGTTAAGCCATCTACTTCGCATTGATTTGAAGTTAAATCATGTGTTTTTCTGGGATTTGAAGCAAACTCGTTCGATTCGCATGCAGTTGAAGCTAAATCATTTGTTTCGCATTGATTTGAAGCTAAGCCTTCTACTTCGCATTGATTTGAAGTTAAATCATGTGTTCCGTATGGATTCGAAGCTAACTCGTTTGGATCGCCCGCTTTTGTAGCTATTTCATTTAAACCGCAAGTATGTGAAGGGAAATCGTTTGTTTCGCATGGATTTGAAGCTAAGCCTTCTACTTCGCATTGATTTGAAATTAAATCATGTGTTTCCACGGGATTTGAAGATAACTCGTTTGTTTCGCCAGTATTTGAAGCTATTTCAATTAAACCGCAGGTATATGAAGGTAAATCATTTGTTTCATATGGATATGAAGCTAAGCCTTCTACTTCGCATTGATTCGAAGAAAAATCATGTGTATCGCTTGGATTTGAAGCTAACTCGTTTGTATCGCCTGCATTTGAAGCTATTTCATTTAAACCGCAGGTATTTGAAGGTAAATCAATTGTTTCGCATGGATTTGAAGCTAAGCCTCCTACTTCGCATTGATTTGAATTTAAATCATGTGTTTTCCTGGGGTTTGAAGCTAACTCGTTTAATTTGCATGCAGTTGACTCTAAATCGTGTTTATCACAAGTATTTGAAGCTAAACCACTTGTTTCGCATGGATTTGAAGTTAAGCCATCTACTTCGCAATGATTTGAAGCTGAATCATGTGTTTCGCATGGATTTGAAGCTATCTGGTTTGTTTCGTACGCATATGAAGCTATATCACTTATATTCGAAAGTATTTGAAGCTAAACCATTCGTTTCTCATGGATTTGCAGCTAAACCATCTACATCGCAATAATTTGAAGCTAAATCGTGTGTTCCGTATGGATTTGAAGCTAACTCGTTTGGATCGACCGCTTTTGAAGCTATTTCATTTAAACCGCAAGTATTTGAAGGGAAATCGTTTGATTCGCATGGATTTGAAGTTAAGCCTTCTACTTCGCATTGATTTGAAATGAAATCATGTGTTTCCCCGGGATTTGAAGATAACTCGTTTGTTTCGCCTGCATTTGAAGCTATTTCAATTAAACCGCAGGTATTTGAAGGTAAATCATTTGTTTCGTATGGATTTGAAGCTAAGCCTTCTACTTCGCATTGATTCGATGTTAATATCATGTGTTTCTCTTGGATTTGAAGCTAACTCGTTTGAATCACATGCAGTTGAAGCTAAATCATGTTTATTACATGTATCTGAACCCAAACCATTTGTTTCGCATTGATTTGAAGCTAAGCCTAATACTTCGCATTGATTTGAAGCTAAATCATGTGTTTCTCATTAATTTGATGCTAACTCGATTTTTTCGCCTGCATTTGAAGCTATTTCATTTAAACCGCAGGTATTTGAAGGTAAATCATTTGTTTCGTATGGATTTGAAGCTAAGCCTTCTACTTCGCATTGATTCGAAGTTAATATCATGTGTTTCCCTTGGACTTGAAGCTAACTCGTTTGATTCGCATGCAGCTGACTCTAAATCGTGTTTATCACAAGTATTTGATGCTAAACCACTTGTTTCGCATGGATTTGAAGTTAAGCCTTCTACTTCGCATTGATTTGATGCTAAATCATGTGTATCGCATGGACTTGAAGCTAACTCATGTATTTCCCATGGATTTGATGCTAACTCGTTTTTTTCGCCTGCATTTGAAGCTTTTTCATATAAACCGCAGGTTCTTGAAGGTAAATCATTTGTCTTGCATGGATTTGAAGCTAAGCCTCCTACTTCGCATTGATTTGAAGTTAAATCATGTGTTTTTCTGGGATTTGAAGCTAACTCGTTTGATTCGCATGCAGTTGACTCTAAATCGTGTTCATCACAAGTATTTGAAGCTAGACCACTTGTTTCGCATGGATTTGAAGTTAAGCCTTCTACTTCGCATTGATTTGAAGTTAAATCATGTGTTTCCCTCGGAATTCAAGCTAACTCGTTTCATTCGCATGCAGTTGAAGCTTAATCATGTTTACAACAAGTATTTGAAGCTAAATCATTTGTTTCGCATTGATTTGAAGCTAAGTCTACTAGTTCGCAGTGATTTGATGTTAAATCATGTGTTTCTCTTGCATTTGAAGCGAACTCGATCGATTCGCATGCAGTTGAAGCTAAATCATGTTTATCACAAGTATTTGAAGCTAAACCATTTGTTTCGCATTGATCTGATGCTAAGCCTACTACATCGCATTGATTTGAAGTTAAATCATGTGTTTCCCTTCGATTTGAAGCTAAGCCTTCTACTTAGCATTGATTTGAAGTTAAATCATGTTTTTCGCATGTATTTGAAGATAACTCTTTTATTCGCATGCAGTTTCAGCTAAATCATGTCTATCACAAGTATTTGAAGCTAAATCATTTGTTTCGCATTGATTTGAAGCTGAATCATGTGTTTCGCATGGACTTGGAGCTAACTCGTTTGTTTCGCTTGCATTTGAAGCTATTTCATTTGAACAGCAAGTATTTGAAGGTAAATCATTTGTTTCACATGAATTTGATGCTAAGACTTCTACTTCGCATTGATTTGAAGCTGAATCATGTGTTTCGCATGGATTTGAAGCTAACTCGTTTGTATCGCCTGCATTTGAAGCTATTTCATTTAAACCGCAGGTATTTGAAGGTAAATCAATTGTTTCGCATGGATTTGAAGCTAAGCCTCCTACTTCGCATTGATTTGAATTTAAATCATGTGTTTTCCTGGGGTTTGAAGCTAACTCGTTTGATTCGCATGCTGTTGAATCTAAATCCCATTTATCACAAGTATTTGAAGCTAAACCACATGTTTCGCACGGATTTGTAGCTAAGCCTTCTACTTCGCATTGATTTGAAGTTAAATCATGTGTTTTCCTGGGATTTGAAGCTAACTCGTTTGTTTCGCCTGCATTTAAAGCTATTTCATTTAAACCGCAAGTATTTGAAGGTAAATCATTTATTTCGCATGTATTTGAAGCTAAGCCTTCTACTTCGCATTGATTTGAAGTTAAATCATGTGTTTCTATTGAATTTGAAGCTAACTCGTTTGTTTCGCATACAGATGAAGCTGAATCATGTATATAACAAGTATTTGAAGCTAATCCATTTGTTTCGCATGGATATGAAGCTAAGCCTTCTACGTCGCATTGATTTGAACTTAAATCATGTGTTACGCTTGGAATTGAAGCTCCCTTTTTCGTTTCGCCTGTATTTGAAGCTATATCACTTATATCGCAAGTATATGAAGCTAAATAATTTGTGTCGCATGGATTTGTTGCTAAGCCTTCTACTTCGCATTGATTTGAAGCTAAATCATGTGTTTCGCATGGATTTGAAGCTAACTCGTTTGTTTCGCATGCAGTTTAAGCTAAATCATGTATAAAACAAGTATTTGAACCTAAACCATTTGATTCGCATGGATTTGATGCTATGCCTTCTACTTCGCATTGATTTGAAGCTGAATCATGTGTTTCGCTTGGATTTGATGCTAACTCGTTTGTTTGGCATGCAGTTGAAGCTTAATCATGTATAACACAAATATTTGAAACTAAAGCATTTGATTCGCATGGATTATGAAGCTGATCCTTCAAATTCGCATTGATTTTAAGCTAAATTATGTGATTCGCATGGATTTAAAGCTAACTCGTTTGTTTCGCATGCAGTTTAAGCTAAATCATGTATAAAACAAGTTTATGAACCTAAACAATTTGATTCGCATGGATTTGATGCTATGCCTTCTACTTCGCATTGATTTGAAGCTGATCCTTCTAATTCGCATTGATTTTAAGCTAAATTATGTGATTCGCATGGATTTAAAGCTAACTCGTTTGTTTCGCATGCAGTTCAAGCTAAATCATGCATATCACATGTATTTGAAGCTAAACCATTTGTTTCGCATGGATTTGAAGCTAAGCCTTCTACTTCGCATTGATTTGAAGCTAACTCATGTGTTTCCCATGGATTTGAAGCTAACTCGTTTGTTTCGCATGCAGTTGGAGCTAAATCATGTATATCCCAAGTATTTGAAGCTAATCCATTTGTATCGCATGGATGTGAAACTAAGCCTTCTACTTCGCATTGATTTGAAGCTAAATCATGTGTTTTCCTGGGATTTGAAGCTAACTCGTTTCATTCGCATGCAGTTGGCTCTAAATCGTGTTCATCACAAGTATTTGAAGGTAAATCATTTGTTTCGCATGGATTTGAAGCTAAGCCTCCTACTTCGCATTGATTTGAAGTTAAATCATGTGTTTTTCTGGGATTTGAAGCTAACTCGTTTGATTCGCATGCAGTTGACTCTAAATCGTGTTCATCACAAGTATTTGAAGCTAGACCACTTGTTTCGCATGGATTTGAAGTTAAGCCTTCTACTTCGCATTGATTTGAAGTTAAATCATGTGTTTCCCTCGGAATTCAAGCTAACTCGTTTCATTCGCATGCAGTTGAAGCTTAATCATGTTTACAACAAGTATTTGAAGCTAAATCATTTGTTTCGCATTGATTTGAAGCTAAGTCTACTAGTTCGCAGTGATTTGATGTTAAATCATGTGTTTCTCTTGCATTTGAAGCGAACTCGATCGATTCGCATGCAGTTGAAGCTAAATCATGTTTATCACAAGTATTTGAAGCTAAACCATTTGTTTCGCATTGATCTGATGCTAAGCCTACTACATCGCATTGATTTGAAGTTAAATCATGTGTTTCCCTTCGATTTGAAGCTAAGCCTTCTACTTAGCATTGATTTGAAGTTAAATCATGTTTTTCGCATGTATTTGAAGATAACTCTTTTATTCGCATGCAGTTTCAGCTAAATCATGTCTATCACAAGTATTTGAAGCTAAATCATTTGTTTCGCATTGATTTGAAGCTGAATCATGTGTTTCGCATGGACTTGGAGCTAACTCGTTTGTTTCGCTTGCATTTGAAGCTATTTCATTTGAACAGCAAGTATTTGAAGGTAAATCATTTGTTTCACATGAATTTGATGCTAAGACTTCTACTTCGCATTGATTTGAAGCTGAATCATGTGTTTCGCATGGATTTGAAGCTAACTCGTTTGTATCGCCTGCATTTGAAGCTATTTCATTTAAACCGCAGGTATTTGAAGGTAAATCAATTGTTTCGCATGGATTTGAAGCTAAGCCTCCTACTTCGCATTGATTTGAATTTAAATCATGTGTTTTCCTGGGGTTTGAAGCTAACTCGTTTGATTCGCATGCTGTTGAATCTAAATCCCATTTATCACAAGTATTTGAAGCTAAACCACATGTTTCGCACGGATTTGTAGCTAAGCCTTCTACTTCGCATTGATTTGAAGTTAAATCATGTGTTTTCCTGGGATTTGAAGCTAACTCGTTTGTTTCGCCTGCATTTAAAGCTATTTCATTTAAACCGCAAGTATTTGAAGGTAAATCATTTATTTCGCATGTATTTGAAGCTAAGCCTTCTACTTCGCATTGATTTGAAGTTAAATCATGTGTTTCTATTGAATTTGAAGCTAACTCGTTTGTTTCGCATACAGATGAAGCTGAATCATGTATATAACAAGTATTTGAAGCTAATCCATTTGTTTCGCATGGATATGAAGCTAAGCCTTCTACGTCGCATTGATTTGAACTTAAATCATGTGTTACGCTTGGAATTGAAGCTCCCTTTTTCGTTTCGCCTGTATTTGAAGCTATATCACTTATATCGCAAGTATATGAAGCTAAATAATTTGTGTCGCATGGATTTGTTGCTAAGCCTTCTACTTCGCATTGATTTGAAGCTAAATCATGTGTTTCGCATGGATTTGAAGCTAACTCGTTTGTTTCGCATGCAGTTTAAGCTAAATCATGTATAAAACAAGTATTTGAACCTAAACCATTTGATTCGCATGGATTTGATGCTATGCCTTCTACTTCGCATTGATTTGAAGCTGAATCATGTGTTTCGCTTGGATTTGATGCTAACTCGTTTGTTTGGCATGCAGTTGAAGCTTAATCATGTATAACACAAATATTTGAAACTAAAGCATTTGATTCGCATGGATTATGAAGCTGATCCTTCTAATTCGCATTGATTTTAAGCTAAATTATGTGATTCGCATGGATTTAAAGCTAACTCGTTTGTTTCGCATGCAGTTTAAGCTAAATCATGTATAAAACAAGTTTATGAACCTAAACCATTTGATTCGCATGGATTTGATGCTATGCCTTCTACTTCGCATTGATTTGAAGCTGATCCTTCTAATTCGCATTGATTTTAAGCTAAATTATGTGATTCGCATGGATTTAAAGCTAACTCGTTTGTTTCGCATGCAGTTCAAGCTAAATCATGCATATCACATGTATTTGAAGCTAAACCATTTGTTTCGCATGGATTTGAAGCTAAGCCTTCTACTTCGCATTGATTTGAAGCTAACTCATGTGTTTCCCATGGATTTGAAGCTAACTCGTTTGTTTCGCATGCAGTTGGAGCTAAATCATGTATATCCCAAGTATTTGAAGCTAATCCATTTGTATCGCATGGATGTGAAACTAAGCCTTCTACTTCGCATTGATTTGAAGCTAAATCATGTGTTTTCCTGGGATTTGAAGCTAACTCGTTTCATTCGCATGCAGTTGGCTCTAAATCGTGTTCATCACAAGTATTTGAAGGTAAATCATTTGTTTCGCATGGATTTGAAGCTAAGCCTCCTACTTCGCATTGATTTGAAGTTAAATCATTTGTTTTCCTGGGATTTGAAGCTAACTCGTTTGATTCGCATGCAGTTGGCTCTAAATCGTGTTCATCACAAGTATTTGAAGCTAAACCACTTGTTTCGCATGGATTTGAAGCAAAGCCTTCTACTTCGCATTGATTTGCATTTAATATCATGTGTTTCTCTTGGATTTGAAGCTATCTCGTTTGAATCGCATGCAGTTGAAGCTAAATCATGTTTATTACAAGTATCCGAATCCAAACCATTTGTTTCGCACAGATTTGCAGCTAACCCTCCTACTTCGCATTGATTTGAAGTTAAATCATGTGTTTCCCTCGGAATTCAAGCTAACTCGTTTCATTCGCATGCAGTTGAAGCTAAATCATGTTTATCACAAGTATTTGAAGCTAGATCACTTGTTTCGCATGGATTTGAAGTTAAGCCAACTACTTCGCATTGATTTGAAGTTAAATCATGTGTTTTCCTTCGATTTGATGCTAAGCCATCTACTTCGCATTCATTTGAAGTTAAATCATGTGTTTTCCTGAGAATTGAAGCTAACTCGTTTTTTGCGCCTGCATTTGAAGCTATTTCATTTAAACCGCAGGTATTTGAAGGTAAATCCTTTGTTTCGCATGGATTTGAAGCTAAGGCTTCTACTTCGCATTGATATGAAGTTAATATCATGTGTTTCTATTGGATTTGAAGCTATCTCGTTTGAATCGCATACAGTTGAAGCTAAATCATGTTTATTACAAGTATCCGAAACCAAACCATTTGTTTCGCACAGATTTGAAGCTAAGCCTTCTACTTCGCACGAATTTGGAGCTAAAACATGTATTTCGCTTGGATTTGAAGCGAACTCGTTTGTTACGCATGCAGTTGAAGCTAAATCATGTATATCCCAAGTATTTGAAGCTAATCCATTTGTATCGCATGGATGTGAAGCTAAGCCTTCTACTTCGCATTGATTTGAAGTTAAATCATGTGTTACGCTTGGATTTTAAGATCACTTGATTGTTTCGCCTGCATTTGAAGCTAACTCGTTTGTTTCGCATGATTTTGAAGCGAAATCTTGTATATCACAAGTATTTGAAGCTAAACCATTTGTTTTGCATGGATTTGAAGCAAAGCCTTCTACATCGCATTGATTTGAAGTTAAATCATGTGTTACCCTTTGATTTGTATATCACTCGATTGTTCCGCCTGCATTTGAAGATATATCTCTTATATCGCAAGTATATGAAACTAAATCATTTGTGTCGCATGGGTTTGATGATAAGCCTTCTAATTCTCACTGATTTGAAGCCAAATCATGTGTTTCGCATGGATTTGAACCTCACTCGTTTGTTTCGCCTGCATATGAAGCTATATCGCCTATATTCGCAAGCATTTGAAGCTAAATCATTCGTTTAGCATGGATTTGAAGCTAAATCGTGTGTTTCGCATGGACTTCAAGCTACCTCGTTTGTTTCCCATGTAGTGGAAGCTAAATCATGTATATCACAAGTATTTGATGTTGAACCATTTGATTCGCATGAATATTAAGCTAAGCCTTCTAATTCGTATTGATTTTAAGCTAAATCATGTGTTTCGGATGGATTTAAAGCTACCTCGTCTGTTTCGCATGCAGTTGAAGCTAAATAAAGTTTATCACAAGTATTTGTTACTGAAATATTTGTTTCGCAAGAATATTAAACTAAACCATGTGTTTCGTATCAATTTGAAGCTAAATCAAGTGATACGCATGGATTTGAAGCTAACTCGTTTGTTTCTCCTGCATTTGAAACTTAATTATGTATATCACAAGTATCTGAAGCTGAACCATTTGTTTCGCATGGATTTGAATCTAAGCCTTCTACTTCGCATTGATTTGAAGCAGAATCATGTGTTTCGCTTGCATTTGATGCTAACTCGTTGGTTTCGCATGCAGTTGAAGGTATATCACTTATATTCGCAAGTTTTTGATTATCAATCATTCGTGTCGCATTGATTTGAAGCTAAGCCTTCTAATTCGCATTGATTTGAAGCTGAATAATGTGTTTCGCTTGGATTTGAATCTAACTCGTTTGTTTCGCTTGGATTTGAAGCTAACTCGTTTGTTTCGCATGCAGTTGGAGCTAAATCATGTATATCCCAAGTATTTGAAGCTAATCCATTTGTATCGCATGGATTTGAAGATAAGCCTTCTACTTCGCAATGATTTGAAGTTAAATCATGTGTTACGCCTGGAAATGAAGCTCCCTTGTTCGTTTCGCCTGTATTTGAAGCTATATCACTTATATCGCAAGTATATGAAGCTAAATAATTTGTGTCGCATGGATTTGATGCTATGCCTTCTACTTCGCATTGATTTGAAGCTGAATCATGTGTTTCGCTTGTATTTGATGCTAACTCGTTTGTTTCGCATACAGGTGAAGCTGAATCATGTATGTCACAAGTATTTGAAGCTAATCCATTTGTTTCGCATGGATATGAAGTTAAGCCTTCTACGTCGCATTGATTTGAACTTAAATCATGTGTTACGCTTGGAATTGAAGCTCCCTTGTTCGTTTCGCCTGTATTTGAAGCTATATCACTTATATCGCAAGTATATGAAGCTAAATAATTTGTGTCGCATGGATTTGTTGCTAAGCCTTCTACTTCGCATTGATTTGAAGCTAAATCATGTGTTTCGAATGGATTTGAAGCTAACTCGTTTGTTTCGCATGCAGTTTAAGCTAAATCATGTATAAAACAAGTATTTGAACCTAAACCATTTGATTCGCATGGATTTGATGCTATGCCTTCTACTTCGCATTGATTTGAAGCTGAATCATGTGTTTCGCTTGGATTTGATGCTAACTCGTTTGTTTGGCATGCAGTTGAAGCTTAATCATGTATAACACAAATATTTGAAACTAAAGCATTTGATTCGCATGGATTATGAAGCTGATCCTTCTAATTCGCATTGATTTTAAGCTAAATTATGTGATTCGCATGGATTTAAAGCTAACTCGTTTGTTTCGCATGCAGTTTAAGCTAAATCATGTATAAAACAAGTATATGAACCTAAACCATTTGATTCGCATGGATTTGATGCTATGCCTTCTACTTCGCATTGATTTGAAGCTGATCCTTCTAATTCGCATTGATTTTAAGCTAAATTTTGTGATTCGCATGGATTTAAAGCTAACTCGTTTGTTTCGAATGCAGTTTAAGCTAAATCATGTATAAAACAAGTATATGAACCTAAACCATTTGATTCGCATGGATTTGATGCTATGCCTTCTACTTCGCATTGATTTGAAGCTGATCCTTCTAATTCGCATTGATTTTAAGCTAAATTATGTGATTCGCATGGATTTAAAGCTAACTCGTTTGTTTCGCATGCAGTTCAAGCTAAATCATGCATATCTCATGTATTTGAAGCTAAACCATTTGTTTCGCATGGATTTGAAGCTAAGCCTTCTACTTCGCATTGATTTGAAGTTAAATCATGTGTTTCCCTCGGAATTCAAGCTAACTCGTTTCATTCGCATGCAGTTGAAGCTAAATCATGTTTATCACAAGTATTTGAAGCTAGACCACTTGTTTCGCATGGATTTGAAGTTAAGCCAACTACTTCGCATTGATTTGAAGTTAAATCATGTGTTTTCCTTCGATTTGATGCTAAGCCATCTACTTCGCATTCATTTGAAGTTAAATCATGTGTTTTCCTGAGAATTGAAGCTAACTCGTTTTTTGCGCCTGCATTTGAAGCTATTTCATTTAAACCGCAGGTATTTGAAGGTAAATCCTTTGTTTCGCATGGATTTGAAGCTAAGGCTTCTACTTCGCATTGATTTGAAGTTAATATCATGTGTTTCTATTGGATTTGAAGCTATCTCGTTTGAATCGCATACAGTTGAAGCTAAATCATGTATATCCCAAGTATTTGAAGCTAATCCATTTGTATCGCATGGATGTGAAGCTAAGCCTTCTACTTCGCATTGATTTGAAGTTAAATCATGTGTTACGCTTGGATTTTAAGATCACTTGATTGTTTCGCCTGCATTTGAAGCTAACTCGTTTGTTTCGCATGATTTTGAAGCGAAATCTTGTATATCACAAGTATTTGAAGCTAAACCATTTGTTTTGCATGGATTTGAAGCAAAGCCTTCTACATCGCATTGATTTGAAGTTAAATCATGTGTTACCCTTTGATTTGTATATCACTCGATTGTTCCGCCTGCATTTGAAGATATATCTCTTATATCGCAAGTATATGAAACTAAATCATTTGTGTCGCATGGGTTTGATGATAAGCCTTCTAATTCGCACTGATTTGAAGCCAAATCATGTGTTTCGCATGGATTTGAACCTCACTCGTTTGTTTCGCCTGCATATGAAGCTATATCGCCTATATTCGCAAGCATTTGAAGCTAAATCATTCGTTTAGCATGGATTTGAAGCTAAATCGTGTGTTTCGCATGGACTTCAAGCTACCTCGTTTGTTTCCCATGTAGTGGAAGCTAAATCATGTATATCACAAGTATTTGATGTTGAACCATTTGATTCGCATGAATATTAAGCTAAGCCTTCTAATTCGTATTGATTTTAAGCTAAATCATGTGTTTCGGATGGATTTAAAGCTAACTCGTCTGTTTCGCATGCAGTTGAAGCTAAATAAAGTTTATCACAAGTATTTGTTACTGAAATATTTGTTTCGCAAGAATATTAAACTAAACCATGTGTTTCGTATCAATTTGGAGCTAAATCATGTGTTTCGCATGGATTTGAAGCTAACTCGTTTGTTTCTCCTGCATTTGAAACTTAATTATGTATATCACAAGTATCTGAAGCTGAACCATTTGTTTCGCATGGATTTGAATCTAAGCCTTCTACTTCGCATTGATTTGAAGCAGAATCATGTGTTTCGCTTGCATTTGATGCTAACTCGTTGGTTTCGCATGCAGTTGAAGGTATATCACTTATATTCGCAAGTTTTTGATTATCAATCATTCGTGTCGCATTGATTTGAAGCTAAGCCTTCTAATTCGCATTGATTTGAAGCTGAATAATGTGTTTCGCTTGGATTTGAATCTAACTCGTTTGTTTCGCTTGGATTTGAAGCTAACTCGTTTGTTTCGCATGCAGTTGGAGCTAAATCATGTATATCCCAAGTATTTGAAGCTAATCCATTTGTATCGCATGGATTTGAAGATAAGCCTTCTACTTCGCAATGATTTGAAGTTAAATCATGTGTTACGCTTGGAAATGAAGCTCCCTTGTTCGTTTCGCCTGTATTTGAAGCTATATCACTTATATCGCAAGTATATGAAGCTAAATAATTTGTGTCGCATGGATTTGATGCTATGCCTTCTACTTCGCATTGATTTGAAGCTGAATCATGTGTTTCGCTTGTATTTGATGCTAACTCGTTTGTTTCGCATACAGGTGAAGCTGAATCATGTATGTCACAAGTATTTGAAGCTAATCCATTTGTTTCGCATGGATATGAAGTTAAGCCTTCTACGTCGCATTGATTTGAACTTAAATCATGTGTTACGCTTGGAATTGAAGCTCCCTTGTTCGTTTCGCCTGTATTTGAAGCTATATCATTTATATCGCAAGTATATGAAGCTAAATAATTTGTGTCGCATGGATTTGTTGCTAAGCCTTCTACTTCGCATTGATTTGAAGCTAAATCATGTGTTTCGAATGGATTTGAAGCTAACTCGTTTGTTTCGCATGCAGTTGAAGCTAAATAAAGTTTATCACAAGTATTTGTTACTGAAATATTTGTTTCGCAAGAATATTAAACTAAACCATGTGTTTCGTATCAATTTGAAGCTAAATCAAGTGATACGCATGGATTTGAAGCTAACTCGTTTGTTTCTCCTGCATTTGAAACTTAATCATGTATAAAACAAGTATTTGAACCTAAACCATTTGATTCGCATGGATTTGATGCTATGCCTTCTACTTCGCATTGATTTGAAGCTGAATCATGTGTTTCGCTTGGATTTGATGCTAACTCGTTTGTTTGGCATGCAGTTGAAGCTTAATCATGTATAACACAAATATTTGAAACTAAAGCATTTGATTCGCATGGATTATGAAGCTAATCCTTCTAATTCGCATTGATTTTAAGCTAAATTATGTGATTCGCATGGATTTAAAGCTAACTCGTTTGTTTCGCATGCAGTTTAAGCAAAATCATGTATAAAACAAGTATATGAACCTAAACCATTTGATTCGCATGGATTTGATGCTATGCCTTCTACTTCGCATTGATTTGAAGCTGATCCTTCTAATTCGCATTGATTTTAAGCTAAATTATGTGATTCGCATGGATTTAAAGCTAACTCGTTTGTTTCGCATGCAGTTCAAGCTAAATCTTGTATAAAACAAGAATTTGAAGCTAAATCATTAGTTTCGCATGGATTTGAAGCTAAGCCTTCTACTTCGCACGAATTTGGAGCTAACTCATGTATTTCGCTTGGATTTGAAGCGAACTCGTTTGTTACGCATGCAGCTGAAGCTAAATCATGCATATCACATGTATTTGAAGCTAAACCATTTGTTTCGCATGGATTTGAAGCTAAGCCTTCTACTTCGCATTGATTTGAAGCTAACTCATGTGTTTCCCATGGATTTGTAGCTAACTCGTTTGTTTCGCATGCAGTTGGAGCTAAATCATGTATATCCCAAGTATTTGAAGCTAATCCATTTGTATCGCATGGATGTGAAGCTAAGCCTTCTACTTCTCATTGATTTGAAGTTAAATCATGTGTTATCCTGGGATTTGACGCTAACTCGTTTGATTCGCATGCAGTTGGCTCTAAATCGTGTTCATCACAAGTATTTGAAGGTAAATCATTTGTTTCGCATGGATTTGAAGCTAAGTCTCCTACTTCGCATTGATTTGAAGTTAAATCATGTGTTTTCCTGGGATTTGAAGCAAACTCGTTTGATTCGCATGCAGTTGGCTCTAAATCGTGTTCATCACAAGTATTTGAAGCTAAACCACTTGTTTCGCATGGATTTGAAGCAAAGCCTTCTACTTCGCATTGATTTGAATTTAATATCATGTGTTTCTCTTGGATTTGAAGCTATCTCGTTTGAATCGCATGCAGTTGAAGCTAAATCATGTTTATTACAAGTATCCGAATCCAAACCATTTCTTTCGCACAGATTTGCAGCTAACCCAACTACTTCGCATTGATTTTAAGTTAAATCATGTGTTTCCCTCGGAATTCAAGCTAACTCGTTTCATTCGCATGCAGTTGAAGCTAAATCATGTATATCACAAGTATTTGACGTTGAACCATTTGATTCGCATGAATATTAAGCTAAGCCTTCTAATTCGCATTGATTTGAATCTGAATAATGTGTTTCGCTTGGATTTGAATCTAACTCGTTTGTTTCGCTTGGATTTGAAGCTAACTCGTTTGTTTCGCATGCAGTTGGAGCTAAGTCATGTATATCCCAAGTAATTGTAGCTAATCCATTTGTATCGCATGGATTTGAAGATAAGCCTTCTACTTAGCAATGATTTGAAGTTAAATCATGTGTTACGCTTGGAATTGAAGCTCCCTTGTTCGTTTCGCCTGTATTTGAAGCTATATCACTTATATCGCAAGTATATGAAGCTAAATAATTTGTGTCGCATGGATTTGATGCTATGCCTTCTACTTCGCATTGATTTGAAGCTGATCCTTCTAATTCGCATTGATTTCAAGCTAAATTATGTGATTCGCATGGATTTAAAGCTAACTCGTTTGTTTTGCATGCAGTTTAAGCTAAATCATGTATAAAACAAGTATTTGAACCTAAACCATTTGATTCGCATGGATTTGATGCTATGCCTTCTACTTCGCATTGATTTGAATCTGAATCATGTGTTTCGCTTGGATTTGATGCTAACTCGTTTGTTTGGCATGCAGTTGAAGCTTAATCATGTATAACACAAATATTTGAAACTAAAGCATTTGATTCGCATGGATTATGAAGCTAATCCTTCTAATTCGCATTGATTTTAAGCTAAATTATGTGATTCGCATGGATTTAAAGCTAACTCGTTTGTTTCGCATGCAGTTTAAGCTAAATCATGTATAAAACAAGTATTTGAAGCTAAACCATTTGATTCGCATGGATTTGATGCTATGCCTTCTACTTCGCATTGATTTGAAGCTGATCCTTCTAATTCGCATTGATTTTAAGCTAGATTATGTGATTCGCATGGATTTAAAGCTAACTCGTTTGTTTCGCACGCAGTTTAAGCTAAATCATGTATAAAACAAGTATTTGAACCTAAACCATTTGATTTGCATGGATTTGATGCTATGCCTTCTACTTCGCATTGATTTGAAGCTGAATCATGTGTTTCGCTTGGATTTGATACTAACTCGTTTGTTTGGCATGCAGTTGAAGCTTAATCATGTATAACACAAATATTTGAAAGTAAATCATTAGTTTCGCCTGGATTTGAAGCTAAGCCTTCTACTTCGCACGAATTTGGAGCTAAATCATGTATTTCGCTTGGATTTGATGCGACCTCGTTTGTTACGCATGCAGTTGAAGCTAAATCATGCATATCACATGTATTTGAAGCTAAACCATTTGTTTTGCATGGATTTGAAGATAATCCGTCTACTTCGCATTGATTTGAAGCTAAATCATGTATATCACAAGTATTTGAATCTAAACCATTTGTTTTGCATGGATTTGAAGATAAGCCTTCCACTTCGCAATGATTTGAAGCTAATTCGATTGTTTCGTCTGCATTTGAAGCTATATCACTTATTCCGCAATTATCTGCAGATAAATCGTTTCTTTCTCATGTATTCGAAGCTAATCCTTCTACATTGCATTGATTTGAAGCTAAATCATGTGTTCCGCATGGATTTGAAGCTAACTCGTTTGTTTCGCCTGCATTTGAAGCTAAATCATGTATATCACAAGTATTGGAACCTAAACCATTTGATTCGCATGTATTTGAAGCTAAGTATTCTTCTGCGAATTGATTTGAACCTAAATCATGTGTTTTGCTTGGATTTGAAGCTAACTCGATTGTTTTGCCTGCATTTGAATCTGTATCACTTATATCGCAATTATCCGAATGTAAATCATTTGTTTCTCATGTATTCGAAGCTAAACCTTCAACATTGCATTCATTTGAAGCTAAATCACGAGTTCCGCATGGATTTCAAGATGAATCGTTTGTTTCGCATGCAGTTGAAGCTAAATCATGTATATCGCAAGTATTTGAAGCTAAACCATTTGTTTCGCATGGATTGGAAGCTAAGCCTTTTACTTCGCATTGATTTGAAGCAAAACCATTTGTTTCGCATGGATTTGAAGCTAACTCGTTTGTTTCGCATGCAGTTCAAGCTAAGTCTTGTATAAAACAAGAATTTGAATCTAAATCATTAGTTTCGCATGAATTTGAAGCTAAGCCTTCTACTTTGCACGAATTTGCAGCTAACTCATGTGTAGCGGCACACGGTCGGCGACCGTAATAACCATAAAACTGTCCGCTTGCAGATGTCAAGGGGTCGACGGAGAGAAAACGTCCTTGACGTTTGCAAGAACCGGAAATTCCTTTGTTTCTTTATTTTTTATCACTGCCAGATGTACTGCATGCCTGGTCGCGGAGAAAGCCGCCGGCCGCGTACCGCTGCCTGGCCGAACGGCCAGCGCACCCCTACAGCGAGGGTTCATCGATGGCTGTCTCCCCCGTCAAACTAAACGGGGGTAAAAGAAGACAGCGAGTCCCCCAAAACAGGCGTGGCCTTTTTGGGGGACGCAGTATAAATAAGAGACCCGAGTCAGTCAAGAAGAGTCGATATTTTTCAGTTTAGTCTTGCTGAGCCCTCAATTGGTGACCCCGACGTGATCGCGCGAATAACGGTGTACAAGTGTACTTTGATAAACAGATATAGTAAAGTTAGTAATGGCTACCCCTAACGAGGCTGCGTCGTACCCGCGAGGCGCGTCCGCGGAAGCATCTGTGTCGCGAGTGGCCGTTCGGATGCCCGAATTCTGTTCGTCGGACCCAGAAATGTGGTTTGGAATGGTCGAACGCAGTTTCGAGGCATCGGGTATTACGACCGAAGCCACAATATTCGGGTATGTGTTAGGAGCATTGAATCCTGTGTACGCCGCGGAAGTCCGCGACATTATAATGAACCCGCCAAATACTGGACAGTACCAGAGGTTAAAAACGGAACTCATTCGAATTCTCAGTTCGTCGCAAGAGCAGAAAACGCGACGTTTGCTGGAATCAGAGGAAATTGGAGACAGGAAGCCGTCTCAATTTCTGCGACACTTGCGCGGACTGGCTGGCAACAACGTGTCAGATAGTGTTTTGCGTACGCTGTGGATGGGTAGGTTGCCTAGTAGTTTGCAGGTAATCTTAGCGACCCAGAAGGACGCGGAGATGGATAAGGTGGCTGACCTGGCAGATGCGATAGCCGAGACGATGGGCCCCCGAACTCAGGTAGCGGAGGCGTCGGCATTTACTGCAGCAGCCGCGGCACCGAGCAACGCGCCTCAAGACCTTGAGGCACTCATAAATTTAAAAATGGCACAAATCAGCCTGTCGTTCCAGCAGGAGATTGCGGCGATCCGACACGAGTTGATTGGGGATGAACGTCCTTCGCGTTTCGATCGCCGGTATCGCCCCCGATCGCCTGCCCGTCGGGAGCCCCGTCAACGCTCCGTGTCGCAAAGACGCACGGAACAGAGGCAGGGTAAATGTTTTTACCATTGGCGTTGGGGAGCGAGTGCGAATCGATGTATTCCACCGTGCAAATGGAACTCGATGCAGGGAAACGAACCGGGCAGTCGTTGATGACGGCAGATGACTTGAGCCCGATGCCGCGCCGTCTATTTGTGACCGACAAGACGACTAGAACGCAATTCCTGGTCGATACAGGAGCCGACCTTTGCGTGTACCCACGATCCATGATTCGTGGCCCCGGGAAGAAATCGGATTATGTGTTGTTCGCGGCAAATGGGTCCGAAATTACAACGTTTGGTACAACCACGTTGACGTTGGACTTTGGTTTACGTCGCGAGTTTACGTGGAGATTTGTGGTAGCCAGTGTATCTAAGCCAATTATCGGCGTAGACTTTTTGTACCATTATGGTTTACTGGTAGACATTCGGAATCGCCGGTTGATAGACAATATAACTTCATTGTCAGTGCCCGGGCAACCGGTAGGTAGAAGTGCTAGCGACATTCCCAGCGTGAAAACGGTTTCGGGGGATTCCATATACTTGGAGCTGTTGCAGAAATTTCCCGAAATCACGAGACCAGAGGGAATCCCGGCTGTTATAAAAAAGCATACAACGGTACATTATATCCGGACATCGCCAGGTCAACCGGTTAATTGCAGACCAAGGAGGATGGCACCGGATCGACTCAAGGCAGCGAAGAAGGAGTTCGACGAAATGGTGAAGCTGGGGATTGCGAGGCCGTCCGAAAGCAGCTGGTCATCTCCGTTACATGTGGTGCCAAAGAAGGAATCAGGAGAGTGGAGACCGTGCGGAGATTACCGGGCACTCAATGACCGCACAGTACCGGATAGGTACCCGGTAAAGCATATTGAAGACTTTGCGCAAAACTTATTCGGAAAAAGGTGTTTTCAACAATAGACTTAGTGCGTGCGTACAATCAGATTCCGGTTGCGCCCGAAGATGTGTATAAGACGGCGGTTACGACGCCATTCGGACTGTTCGAATTTCCGGGGATGCCGTTCTGGTTACGCAACGCGGCACAGACTTTTCAAAGATTTATCGATGAGGTGCTTCGAGGACTAGATTTCGTGTACGCGTATATAGACGATATCATCGTAGCGTCGGAATCCGAAGCGCAACACCTCGAACATTTGAACATTTTATTTAATAGGCTGAAGTCGTACGGTATAGTAATTAACCCGGGCAAGTGCACGTTCGGAAAACCCGAGGTAGAATTTTTAGGTTATTCAGTATCACATAAGGGCACAAAACCTCTAGAATGTAAGGTGCGCGCGATCGTAGAATACCCCCAACCGGTTACAGCCAAACAGCTGAGGCAGTTTTTAGGTATGATGGACTTTTACAGACGATTCATACCTAGGGCTGCACAGGTGCAGGCAGCGATGAATAATTTGCTGTCAGGTAACGCGAAGGGTCGCACACCGATTCATTGGAATGCAGAGGCGGTAGTAGCGTTTGAGAAGTCAAAAAGAGCCTTGGCACAGGCCACCTTGCTGGCGCACCCGCAGATTGGCGCCCCCCTTGCGCTTACCTGCGATGCCTCAGACTTCGCGGTTGGCGCGGTTTTACAGCAGGACACCGGGAACGGTTGGGAACCGATAGGTTTTTTTTCAAAAAAACTCAGCGCGGCGGAGACGAATTACGGGGCCTACGATCGCGAGCTATTAGCTATATATTTAGCAATTAAGCAATTTCGGTATATGGTGGAAGGACGTGCGTTTGTTATATTCACCGATCACAAACCGATAACGTTTGCGTTTCGCCAAAAACCGGAAAAGTGCTCGCCGAGGCAATTCCGGTACCTAGATTTTATAAGTCAATTTTCTACCGACATCCGTCACGTTGCCGGAAAAGACAATATTATTGCCGACGCGTTATCCAGGATCGAGGAAGTCGAAGAACTTCTCGATTACGAAGAATTGGCGAAGGCACAAGACACCGATAGCGAACTCTCGGCCTACGTGCGAGGCGAGTGTGCGAGTGCTCTAGTGCTAAGAAAAATGCGAATTCCTGGGTCAAACAGTTTTGTATGGTGTGATGTGTCGACGAGCATTGCGAGGCCATTTGTCACGGGAACATTCCGCCGCGCAGCGTTCGATACGGTGCACAGACTTGCACATCCCGGAATTAAGGCGACGGCGAAATTAATGACGGAACGATATGTATGGCCGTCAATAAAAACGGACAGTAAGCGTTGGGCGCGAGCGTGCGTCTCTTGCCAGCGTTCAAAAGTGTCCAGGC
Source organism: Megalopta genalis (assembly GCF_051020955.1). NCBI lineage: Eukaryota > Metazoa > Arthropoda > Insecta > Hymenoptera > Halictidae > Megalopta > Megalopta genalis. The sequence goes on from NW_027476100.1 coordinate 1,567,834, forward strand.
ATGTACATTCGCCGCTCGGAAAGTTTGCGCCGTCGGAAAGGTTCGAACATGTGCATATTGACATTGTAGTGTTGCCGATGTCGGAAGGTCAGAGGTATTGTTTGACCTGCGTGGACCGGTATACCCGGTGGCCGGAGGCGTTCCCGATGATAAATCAGGAAGCACAAACGGTGGCACGAGCGTTCTACGAGGGATGGATTGCTCGATTTGGGACCCCTCTTAGAGTAACAACCGACCAAGGAAGACAATTTGAATCGTCCTTGTTCAAGCATTTGAACGAGTTAACAGGGACAACACATTTAAGGACAACAGCGTACCACCCAGCGGCGAACGGCATGGTGGAGCGTTTCCATCGACAGTTGAAGGCTGCCATTCGTTGCCACCAAGACGTTCAATGGACGAGGGCCCTTCCTGCCATATTGCTGGGTTTACGCGCAGCCTGGAAGGAGGATACCAAATCAACGGCAGCAGAACTTGTGTATGGGGAGACGTTGCGTCAACCTGGTGAGTTCCTAGCACCGCGTCAAATAGAAGGCGAGTATGACGTTTCCAATTTTGCCGAGGAACTACGTCAGCATTTCCGGGGGATCACCCCAGCCTCAGGTAGTCACCACAATGCGCAGCGGATTTTTGTATATAAAGACTTAACAGTGTGTGAAAAAGTGTTTATCCGGAATGATAAAGTACGAACTTTATTGGAGCCACCGTACGATGGACCATTCGAGGTCATATCCCGGGGCCCAAAAAACTTTGTGATAAATATTAAGGATAAACCTGTTAATGTTAGTATTGATAGATTAAAGCCGGCGTACGTTGTTAATGATGCCGTTGATAATGAAGCGACTCAAACAATGCAGGTACCGCGGTCAGAACCGACAGTGTCTGCTCCGGAACAAGAGGTGCGAACTACACGGTCGGGAAGACGAGTGAGGTTTCCGGATAGATTGCAGATTGCAAAAATAAGATACTATTATGAATGAGTGAGAGAGTGGGATGTAGCGAGTATCGCATATAGCGTCGTATGGCATGTCGCAGGGCAAGTTTTTGTTTTTGTTGTAGAAATAAGAATTGTATCGCGATTGGTCAATCACTGGCAAGGGGGTGATGTAGCGGCACACGGTCGGCGACCGTAATAACCATAAAACTGTCCGCTTGCAGATGTCAAGGGGTCGACGGAGAGAAAACGTCCTTGACGTTTGCAAGAACCGGAAATTCCTTTGTTTCTTTATTTTTTATCACTGCCAGATGTACTGCATGCCTGGTCGCGGAGAAAGCCACCGGCCGTGTACCGCTGCCTGGCCGAACGGCGAGCGCACCCCTACAGCGAGGGTTCATCTATGGCTGTCTCCCCCGCCAAACTAAACGGGGGTAAAAGAAGACAGCGAGTCCCCCAAAACAGGCGTGGCCTTTTTGGGGGACGTAATATAAATAAGAGACCCGAGTCAGTCAAGAAGAGTCGATATTTTCCAGTTTAGTCTTGCTGAGCCCTCACATGTATTTCGCTTGGATTTGAAGCGAACTCGTTTGTTACGCATGCAGTTGAAACTAAATCATGCACCTCACATGTATTTGAACCTAAACCATTTGTTTTGCATGGATTTGAAGATAAGCCATCTACTTCGCATTGATTTGAAGCTAAATCATGTGTTTCCCATGGATTTGAAGCTAACTCGTTTGTTTCGCCCGCATTTGAAGCTAAATCATGTATATCACAAGTATTTGAATCTAAACCAGTTGTTTTGCATGGATTTGAAGATAAGCCTTCTACTTCGCAATGATTTGAAGTTAAATCATGTGTTACGCTTGGAATTGAAGCTCCCTTGTTCGTATCGCCTGTATTTGAAGCAATATCACTTATATCGCAAGTATATGAAGCTAAACCATTTGTTTCGCATGGATTTGAAGCTAAGCCTTCTACTTCGCATTGATTTGTAGCTAAATCATGTGTTTAGCATGGATGTGAAGCTAACTCGTTTGTTTCGCCTGCATTGGAAGATATATCACCTATATTCACAAGTATTAGAAGCTAAACAATTTGATTCGTTTGGATTTGAAGCTAAGCCTTCTACTTCGCATTGATTTCAGGCTAAAGCATGTGTTTCGCATGGATTTAAAGCTAACTCGTTTGTTTCGCACGCAGTTGAAGCTAAATCATATATATCACAAGCATTTGAAGCTAAACCATTTGATTCGCACGGATGTGAAGCTAAGCCTTCTACTTCGCATTGATTTGAAACTAAATCATTTGTATCGCTTGGATTTGAAGCTAGCTCTTTTGTTTCGCCTGCATATGATACTATATCACCTATATTCACAAGTATTTGAAGAGAAATCATTCGTATCGCATGAATTTGAAGTTAAGCCATCTACTTCGCATTGATTTGAAGCTTAATCATGTGTTTCGCTTAAATTTGAATCTAACTCGTTTGTTTCGCTTGGATTTGAAGCTAACTCGTTTGTTTCGCATGCAGTTGACTCTAAATCGTGTTTATCTCAAGTATTTGAAGCTAAACCATTTGTTTCGCATGGATTTGAAGCTAAGCCTTCTACTTCGCATTGATTTGAAGCTAACTCATGTGTTTCCCATGGATTTGAAGCTAACTCGTTTGTTTCGCATGCAGTTGGAGCTAAATCATGTATATCCCAAGTATTTGAAGCTAATCCATTTGTATCGCATGGATGTGAAGTGTAAGCCTTCTACTTCGCATTGATTTGAAGTTAAATCATGTGTTACGCTTGGATTTTAAGATCACTCGATTGTTTCGCCTGAATTTGAAGCTAACTCGTTTGTTTCGCATGCAGTTGAAGCTAAATCACGTATATCACAAGTATTTGAAGCTAAACCATTTGTTTCGCATGGATTTGAAGCAAAGCCTTCTACATCGCATTGATTTGAAGCAGAATCATGTGTTTCGCTTGCATTTGATGCTAACTCGTTTGTTTCGCCTGCATTTGAAGCTATTTCATTTAAACCGCAGGTATTTGAAGGTAAATCATTTGTTTCGCATGGATTTGAAGCTAAGCCTTCTACTTCGCATTGATTTGTAGCTAAATCATGTGTTTCGCATGGATGTGAAGCTAACTCGTTTGTTTTGCCTGCATTGGAAGCTATATCACCTATATTCGCAAGTATTTGAATCTAAACAATTTGATTCGTTTGAATTTGAAGCTAAGCCTTCTACTTCGCATTGATTTCAGGCTAAAGCATGTGTTTCGCATGGATTTGAAGATAACTCGATTGTTTCGCATGCAGTTGAAACTAAATCATGTATAAAACAAGTATTGGAAGCTAAACTATTCGTTTCGCATGGATTTGAATCTAAGCCTTCTACTTCGCATTGATTTGAAGCTGAATCCTGTGTTTCGCTTGACTTCGAATCTAACACGTTTGTTTCACATGCAGTTGAAGCTAAATAATGTTTATCCCAAGTATTTGTTACTAAAATATTTGTTTCGCAAGAATATTAAACTAAACCATGTGTTTCGTATCAATTTGAAGCTAAATCATGTGTTTCGCATGGATTTGAAGATAACTCGTTTGATTCGCATGCAGTTGAAGCTAAATCATGTATATCACAAGTATTTGAAGCCAAACCATATGTTTCGCATGGATTCGAATATCATCCTTCTACTTCGCATTCATTTGAATCTAAATCATGTGTTTCGCATGGATCTGAAGCTAACTCGTTTGTTTCGCATGCAGTTGAAGCTAAATCATATATATCCCAAGTATTTGAAGCTAAACCATTTGATTCGCACGGATTTGAAGCTAAGCCTTCTACTTCGCATTGATTTGAAGCTTAATCATGTGTTTCGCTTAAATTTGAATCTAACTGGTTTGTTTCGCTTGGATTTGAAGCTAACTCGTTTGTTTCGCATGCAGTTGGAGCTAAATCATGTATATCCCAAGTATTTGAAGCTAATCCATTTGTATCGCATGGATGTGAAGCTAAGCCTTCTACTTCGCATTGATTTGAAGCCATATCATGTGTTTCGCATGGATTTGAACCTCACTCGTTTGTTTCGCCAATATATGAAGCTATATCGCCTATATTCGCAAGCATTTGAAGCTAAATCATTCGTTTAGCATGGATTTGAAGCTAACCCTTCTACATCGCATTGATTTGAAGCTAAATCATGTGTTTCGCATGGACTTCAAGCTACCTCGTTTGTTTCCCATGTAGTGGAAGCTAAATCATGTATATCACAAGTATTTGATGTTGAACCATTTGATTCGCATGAATATTAAGCTAAGCCTTCTAATTCGTATTGATTTTAAGCTAAATCATGTGTTTCGCATGGATTTAAAGCTAACTCGTTTGTTTCGCATGCAGTTTAAGCTAAATCATGTATATCACAAGTATTTGAAGCTAAACCATTTGATTCACACGGATTTGAAGCTAAGCCTTCTAATTCGCTTTGATTTGAAGCTAATTCATGTGTTCCGCTTGAATTTGAAGCTAACTCGTTTGTTTCGCCTGTGTATGAAGCTAAATTATGTGTATCACAAGTATTTGAAGCTGAAACATTTGTTTCGCATGGATTTGAAGCTAAGCCTTCTACTTCGCATTGATTTGTAGCTAAATCATGTGTTTCGCATGGATGTGAAACTAACTCGTTTGTTTTGCCTGCATTGGAAGCTATATCACCTATATTCGCAAGTATTTGAATCTAAACAATTTGATTCGTTTGGATTTGAAGCTAAGCCTTCTACTTCGCATTGATTTCAGGCTAAAGCATGTGTTTCGCATGGATTTGAATATAACTCGATTGTTTCGCATGCAGTTGAAACTAAATCATGTATAAAACAAGTATTGGAAGCTAAACTATTCGTTTCGCATGGATTTGAATCTAAGCCTTCTACTTCGCATTGATTTGAAGCTGAATCCTGTGTTTCGCTTGACTTCGAATCTAACACGTTTGTTTCACATGCAGTTGAAGCTAAATAATGTTTATCCCAAGTATTTGAAGCTAATCCATTTGTATCGCATGGATGTGAAGCTAAGCCTTCTACTTCGCATTGATTTGAAGCCAAATCATGTGTTTCGCATGGATTTGAACCTCACTCGTTTGTTTCGCCAATATATGAAGCTATATCGCCTATATTCGCAAGCATTTGAAGCTAAATCATTCGTTTAGCATGGATTTGAAGCTAACCCTTCTACATCGCATTGATTTGAAGCTAAATCATGTGTTTCGCATGGACTTCAAGCTACCTCGTTTGTTTCCCATGTAGTGGAAGCTAAATCATGTATATCACAAGTATTTGATGTTGAACCATTTGATTCGCATGAATATTAAGCTAAGCATTCTAATTCGTATTGATTTTAAGCTAAATCATGTGTTTCGCATGGATTTAAAGCTAACTCGTTTGTTTCGCATGCAGTTTAAGCTAAATCATGTATAAAACAAGTATTTGAACCTAAACCATTTGATTCGCATGGATCTGATGCTAACCCTTCTACTTCGCATTGATTTGAAGTTAAATCGTGTGTTTCCCTTCGATTTGAAGCTAAGCCTTCTACTTCGCATTCATTTGAAGTTAAATCATGTGTTTTCCTGGGATTTGAAGGTAACTCGTTTGATTCGCATGCAGTTGACTCTAAATCGTGTTCATCACAAGTATTTGAAGCTAAACCACTTGTTTCGCATGGATTTGAAGCAAAGCCTTCTACTTCGCATTGATTTGAAGTTAATATCATGTGTTTCTCTTGGATTTGAAGCTATCTCGTTTGAATCGCATGGAGTTGAAGCTAAATCATGTTTATTACAAGTATCCGAATCCAAACCATTTGTTTCGCACAGATTTGCAGCTAATCCTCCTACTTCGCATTGATTTTAAGATAAATCATGTGTTTCCCTCGGAATTCAAGCTAACTCGTTTCATTCGCATGCAGTTGAAGCTAAATCATGTTTATCACAAGTATTTGAAGCTAAACCATTTGTTTCGCATTGATTTGAAGCTAAGCTAACTACTTCGCATTGATTTGAAGTTAAATCATGTGTTTCCCTTCGATTTGAAGCTAAGCCTTCTACTTCGCATTCATTTGAAGTTAAATCATGTGTTTTCCTGGGATTTGAAGGTAACTCGTTTGATTCGCATGCAGTTGACTCTAAATCATGTTCATCACAAGTATTTGAAGCTAAACCACTTGTTTCGCATGGATTTGAAGCCAAGCCTTCTACTTCGCATTGATTTGAAGTTAATATCATGTGTTTCTCTTGGATTTGAAGCTATCTCGTTTGAATCGCATGCAGTTGATGCTAAATCATGTTTATTACAAGTATCCGAATCCAAACCATTTGTTTCGCACAGATTTGCTGCTAACCCTTCTACTTCGCATTGATTTGAAGTTAAATCATGTGTTTCCCTTCGATTTGAAGGTAAGCCTTCTACTTCGCATTGTTTTGAAGCTAACTCATTTGATTCATATGCATTTGAAGCTTATTCGTTTGTTTCGCCTGAATTTGAAACTGTTTTATTTATATCGCAAGCATTTGAAGTTAAATCATGTGTGTCGCATGGATTTGAAGCTAACTCGTTTGTTTCGCATTGAGTTGAAGCTAAATTATCAATATCACAAGTTTTTCAAATTAAAACATTTGCTTCGCATTGATTTTTAACTAAGCTTACTACTTCGCATTGATTTGAAGTTAAATCATGTTTTTCGCTTGGATTTGAAGATAACTCTTTTATTCGCATGCAGTTTAAGCTAAATCATGTCTATCACAAGTATTTGAAGCTAAACCATTTGTTTCGCATTGATTTGAAGCTAAGCCTACTACTTCGCATTGATTTGAAGCTGATCCTTCTAATTCGCATTGATTTCAAGCTAAATTATGTGATTCGCATGGATTTAAAGCTAACTCGTTTGTTTCGCATGCAGTTAAAGCTAAATCATGTATAAAACAAGTATTTGAGCCTAAACCATTTGATTCGCATGGATTTGATGCTATGCCTTCTACTTCGCATTGATTTGAAGCTAAATCATGTGTTTCGCATGGATTTGAAGCTAACTGGTTTGTTTCGCAAGCAGTTGAAGCTAAATCATATATATCACAAGTACTTGAAGCTAAACCATTTGATTCGCACGGATTTGAAGCTAAGCCTTCTACTTCGCATTGATTTGAAACTAAATCACTTGTATCGCTTGGATTTGAAGCTAGCTCTTTTGTTTCGCCTGCATATGATACTATATCACCTATATTCGCAAGTATTTGAAGAGAAATCATTCTTATCGCATGAATTTGAAGTTAAGCCTTCTACTTCGCATTGATTTGAAGCTTAATCATGTGTTTCGCTTAAATTTGAATCTAACTCGTTTGTTTCGCTTGGATTTGAAGCTAACTCGTTTGTTTCGCATGCAGTTGACTCTAAATCGTGTTTATCTCAAGTATTTGAAGCTAAACCATTTGTTTCGCATGGATTTGAAGCTAAGCCTTCTACTTCGCACTGATTTGAAGCTAACTCATGTGTTTCCCATGGATTTGAAGCTAACTCGTTTGTTTCGCCTGCATTTGAAGCTATTTCATTTAAACCGCAGGTATTTGAAGGTAAATCATTTGTTTCGCATGGATTTGAAGCTAAGCCTCCTACTTCGCAATGATTTGAAGTTAAATCATGTGTTTTCCTGGGATTTGAAGCTAACTCGTTTGAATCGCATGGAGTTGAAGCTAAATCATGTTTATTACAAGTATCCGAATCCAAACCATTTGTTTCGCACAGATTTGCAGCTAATCCTCCTACTTCGCATTGATTTTAAGTTAAATCATGTGTTTCCCTCGGAATTCAAGCTAACTCGTTTCATTCGCATGCAGTTGAAGCTAAATCATGTTTATCACAAGTATTTGAAGCTAAACCATTTGTTTCGCATTGATTTGAAGCTAAGCCAACTACTTCGCATTGATTTGAAGTTAAATCATGTGTTTCCCTTCGATTTGAAGCTAAGCCTTCTACTTCGCATTCATTTGAAGTTAAATCATGTGTTTGCCTGGGATTTGAAGCTAACTCGTTTGATTCGCATGCAGTTGACTCTAAATCGTGTTCATCACAAGTATTTGAAGCTAAACCACTTGTTTCGCATGGATTTGAAGCAAAGCCTTCTACTTCGCATTGATTTGAAGTTAATATCATGTGTTTCTCTTGGATTTGAAGCTATCTCGTTTGAATCGCATGCAGTTGAAGCTAAATCATGTTTATTACAAGTATCCGAATCCAAGCCATTTGTTTCGCACAGATTTGCAGCTAACCCTTATACTTCGCATTGATTTGAAGTTAAATCATGTGTTTCCCTTCGATTTGAAGCTAAGCCTTCTACTTCGCATTCATTTGAAGTTAAATCATGTGTTTTCCTGGGATTTGAAGCTAACTCGTTTGATTCGCATGCAGTTGACTCTAAATCGTGTTTATCTCAAGTATTTGAAGCTAAACCATTTGTTTCGCATGGATTTGAAGCTAAGCCTTCTACTTCGCACTGATTTGAAGTTAAATCATGTGTTTTCCTGGATTTGAAGCTAACTCGTTTGATTCGCATGCAGTTGGCTCTAAATCGTGTTCATCACAAGTAATTGAAGCTAAACCATTTGTTTCGCATGGATTTGAAGCAAAGCCTCCTACTTCGCATTGATTTTAAGATAAATCATGTGTTTCCCTCGGAATTCAAGCTAACTCGTTTCATTCGCATGCAGTTGAAGCTAAATCATGTTTATCACAAGTATTTGAAGCTAAACCATTTGTTTCGCATTGATTTGAAGCTAAGCTAACTACTTCGCATTGATTTGAAGTTAAATCATGTGTTTCCCTTCGATTTGAAGCTAAGCCTTCTACTTCGCATTCATTTGAAGTTAAATCATGTGTTTGCTTGGGATTTGAAGCTAACTCGTTTGATTCGCATGCAGTTGACTCTAAATCGTGTTCATCACAAGTATTTGAAGCTAAACCACTTGTTTCGCATTGATTTGAAGCTAAGCCTTCTACTTCGCATTGATTTGAAGCTAAATCATGTATTTCGGATGGAATTGAAACTAACTCGTTTGTTTCGCATGCAGTTGAAGCAAAATCATGTATATCACAAGTATTTGAAGCTAAACCATTTGATTCACACGGATTTGAAGCTAAGCCTTCTAATTCGCTTTGATTTGAAGCTAATTCATGTGTTCCGCTTGACTTCGAATCTAACACGTTTGTTTCACATGCAGTTGAAGCTAAATAATGTTTATCCCAAGTATTTGAAGCTAATCCATTTGTATCGCATGGATGTGAAGCTAAGCCTTCTACTTCGCATTGATTTGAAGCCAAATCATGTGTTTCGCATGGATTTGAAGCTAACTCGTTTGTTTCGCCTGCATTTGAAGCTATTTCATTTAAACCGCAGGTATTTGAAGGTAAATCATTTGTTTCGCATGGATTTGAAGCTAAGCCTTCTACTTCGCATTGATTTGTAGCTAAATCATGTGTTTCGCATGGATGTGAAGCTAACTCGTTTGTTTTGCCTGCATTGTAAGCTATATCACCTATATTCGCAAGTATTTGAATCTAAACAATTTGATTCGTTTGAATTTGAAGCTAAGCCTTCTACTTCGCATTGATTTCAGGCTAAAGCATGTGTTTCGCATGGATTTGAAGATAACTCGATTGTTTCGCATGCAGTTGAAACTAAATCATGTATAAAACTAGTATTGGAAGCTAAACTATTCGTTTCGCATGGATTTGAATCTAAGCCTTCTACTTCGCATTGATTTGAAGCTGAATCCTGTGTTTCGCTTGTCTTCGAATCTAACACGTTTGTTTCACATGCAGTTGAAGCTAAATAATGTTTATCCCAAGTATTTGTTACTAAAATATTTGTTTCGCAAGAATATTAAACTAAACCATGTGTTTCGTATCAATTTGAAGCTAAATCATGTGTTTCGCATGGATTTGAAGATAACTCGTTTGATTCGCATGCAGTTGAAGCTAAATCATGTATATCACAAGTATTTGAAGCCAAACCATATGTTTCGCATGGATTCGAATATCATCCTTCTACTTCGCATTCATTTGAATCTAAATCATGTGTTTCGCATGGATCTGAAGCTAACTCGATTGTTTCGCATGCAGTTGAAGCTAAATCATATATATCCCAAGTATTTGAAGCTAAACCATTTGATTCGCACGGATTTGAAGCTAAGCCTTCTACTTCGCATTGATTTGAAGCTTAATCATGTGTTTCGCTAAATTTGAATCTAACTGGTTTGTTTCGCTTGGATTTGAAGCTAACTCGTTTGTTTCGCATGCAGTTGGAGCTAAATCATGTATATCCCAAGTATTTGAAGCTAATCCATTTGTATCGCATGGATGTGAAGCTAAGCCTTCTACTTCGCATTGATTTGAAGCCAAATCATGTGCTTCGCATGGATTTGAACCTCACTCGTTTGTTTCGCCAGCATATGAAGCTATATCGCCTATATTCGCAAGCATTTGAAGCTAAATCATTCGTTTAGCATGGATTTGAAGCTAACCCTTCTACATCGCATTGATTGAAGCTAAATCATGTGTTTCGCATGGACTTCAAGCTACCTCGTTTGTTTCCCATGTAGTGGAAGCTAAATCATGTATATCACAAGTATTTGAACCTAAACCATTTGATTCGCATGGATTTGATGCTATGCCTTCTACATCGCATTGATTTGAAGCTGATCCTTCTAATTCGCATTGATTTCAAGCTAAATTATGTGATTCGCATGGATTTAAAGTTAACTCGTTTGTTTCGCATGCAGTTAAAGCTAAATCATGTATAAAACAAGTATTTGAACCTAAACCATTTGATTCGCATGGATTTGATGCTATGCCTTCTACTTCGCATTGATTTGAAGCTGATCCTTCTAATTCGCATTGATTTCAAGCTAAATTATGTGATTCGCATGGATTTAAAGCTAACTCGTTTGTTTCGCATGCAGTTTAAGCTAAATCATGTATAAAACAAGTATTTGAACCTAAACCATTTGATTCGCATGGATTTGATGCTATGCTTCTACTTCGCATTGATTTGAAGCTGAATCATGTGTTTCGCTTGGACTTGATGCTAACTCGTTTGTTTGGCATGCATTTGAAGCTTAATCATGTATAACACAAATATTTGAAACTAAAGCATTTGATTCGCAAGGGTTATGAAGCTATGCCTTCTACTTCGCATTGATTTGAAGCTAAATCATGTGTTTCGCATGGATTTGAAGCTAACTCGTTTGTTTCGCTTGGATTTGAAGCTAACTCGTTTGTTTCGCATGCAGTTGGAGCTAAATCATGTATATCCCAAGTATTTGAAGCTAATCCATTTGTATCGCATAGATTTGAAGATAAGCCTTCTACTTCGCACTGATTTGAAGTTAAATCATGTGTTACGCTTGGACTTGAAGCTCCCTTGTCCGTTTCGCCTGTATTTGAAGCTATATCACTTATATCGCAAGTATATGAAGCTAAATAATTTGTGTCGCATGGATTTGATGCTATGCCTTCTACTTCGCATTGATTTGAAGCTGAATCATGTGTTTCGCTTGTATTTGATGCTAACTCGTTTGTTTCGCATGCAGGTGAAGCTGAATCATGTATATAACAAGTATTTGAAGCTAAACCATTTGATTCGCATGGATTTGATGCTATGCCTTCTACTTCGCATTGATTTGAAGTTAAATCATGTGTTTCCCTTCGATTTGAAGCTAAGCCTTCTACTTCGCATTCAATTGAAGTTAAATCATGTGTTTTCCTGGGATTTGAAGGTAACTCGTTTGATTCGCATGCAGTTGACTCTAAATCGTGTTCATCACAAGTATTTGAAGCTAAACCACTTGTTTCGCATGGATTTGAAGCCAAGCCTTCTACTTCGCATTGATTTGAAGTTAATATCATGTGTTTCTCTTGGATTTGAAGCTATCTCGTTTGAATCGCATGCAGTTGATGCTAAATCATGTTTATTACAAGTATCCGAATCCAAACCATTTGTTTCGCACAGATTTGCAGCTAACCCTTCTACTTCGCATTGATTTGAAGTTAAATCATGTGTTTCCCTTCGATTTGAAGCTAAGCCTTCTACTTCGCATTGTTTTGAAGCTAACTCATTTGATTCATATGGATTTGAAGCTTATTCGATTGTTTCGCCTGAATTTGAAACTGTTTTATTTATATCGCAAGCATTTGAAGTTAAATCATGTGTTTCGCATGGATTTGAAGCTAACTCGTTTGTTTCGCATTGAGTTGAAGCTAAATTATCAATATCACAAGTTTTTGAAATTAAAACATTTGCTTCGCATTGATTTTTAACTAAGCTTACTACTTCGCATTGATTTGAAGTTAAATCATGTTTTTCGCTTGGATTTGAAGATAACTCTTTTATTCGCATGCAGTTTAAGCTAAATCATGTCTATCACAAGTATTTGAAGCTAAACCATTTGTTTCGCATTGATTTGAAGCTAAGCCTACTACTTCGCATTGATTTGAAGTTAAATCATGTGTTTCACATGGACTTGTAGCTAACTCGTTTGTTTCGCTTGCATTTGAAGCTATTTCATTTAAACCGCAAGTATTTGAAGGTAAAGCATTTGATTCGCATGGATTATGAAGCTAAGCCTTCTAATTCGCATTGATTTTAAGCTAAATTATGTGATTCGCATGGATTTAAAGCTAACTCGTTTGTTTCGCATGCAGTTAAAGCTAAATCATGTATAAAACAAGTATTTGAACCTAAACCATTTGATTCGCATGGATTTGATGCTATGCCTTCTACATCGCATTGATTTGAAGCTGATCCTTCTAATTCGCATTGATTTCAAGCTAAATTATGTGATTCGCATGGATTTAAAGTTAACTCGTTTGTTTCGCATGCAGTTAAAGCTAAATCATGTATAAAACAAGTATTTGAACCTAAACCATTTGATTCGCATGGATTTGATGCTATGCCTTCTACTTCGCATTGATTTGAAGCTGATCCTTCTAATTCGCATTGATTTCAAGCTAAATTATGTGATTCGCATGGATTTAAAGCTAACTCGTTTGTTTCGCATGCAGTTTAAGCTAAATCATGTATAAAACAAGTATTTGAACCTAAACCATTTGATTCGCATGGATTTGATGCTATGCCTTCTACTTCGCATTGATTTGAAGCTGAATCATGTGTTTCGCTTGGACTTGATGCTAACTCGTTTGTTTGGCATGCATTTGAAGCTTAATCATGTATAACACAAAAATTTGAAACTAAAGCATTTGATTCGCAAGGGTTATGAAGCTATGCCTTCTACTTCGCATTGATTTGAAGCTAAATCATGTGTTTCGCATGGATTTGAAGCTAACTCGTTTGTTTCGCTTGGATTTGAAGCTAACTCGTTTGTTTCGCATGCAGTTGGAGCTAAATCATGTATATCCCAAGTATTTGAAGCTAATCCATTTGTATCGCATAGATTTGAAGATAAGCCTTCTACTTCGCACTGATTTGAAGTTAAATCATGTGTTACGCTTGGAATTGAAGCTCCCTTGTCCGTTTCGCCTGTATTTGAAGCTATATCACTTATATCGCAAGTATATGAAGCTAAATAATTTGTGTCGCATGGATTTGATGCTATGCCTTCTACTTCGCATTGATTTGAAGCTGAATCATGTGTTTCGCTTGTATTTGATGCTAACTCGTTTGTTTCGCATGCAGGTGAAGCTGAATCATGTATATAACAAGTATTTGAAGCTAAACCATTTGATTCGCATGGATTTGATGCTATGCCTTCTACTTCGCATTGATTTGAAGCTGAATCATGTGTTTCGCTTGGATTTGATGCTAACTCGATTGTTTGGCATGCAGTTGAAGCTTAATCATGTATAACACAAATATTTGAAACTAAAGCATTTGATTCGCATGGATTATGAAGCTAATCCTTCTAATTCGCATTGATTTTAAGCTAAGTTATGTGATTCGCATGGATTTAAAGCTAACTCGTTTGTTTTGCATGCAGTTTAAGCTAAATCATGTATAAAACAAGTATTTGAACCTAAACCATTTGATTCGCATGGATTTGATGCTATGCCTTCTACCTCGCATTGATTTGAAGCTGATCCTTCTAATTCGCATTGATTTTAAGCTAAATTAAGTGATTCGCATGGATTTAAAGCTACCTCGTTTGTTTCCCATGTAGTGGAAGCTAAATCATGTATATCACAAGTATTTGATGTTGAACCATTTGATTCGCATGAATATTAAGCTAAGCCTTCCAATTCGTATTGATTTTAAGCTAAATCATGTGTTTCGCATGGATTTAAAGCTAACTCGTTTGTTTCGCATGCAGTTTAAGCTAAATCATGTATAAAACAACTATTTGAACCTAAACCATTTGATTCGCATGGATTTGATGCTAACCCTTCTACTTCGCATTGATTTGAAGTTAAATCATGTGTTTCCCTTCGATTTGAAGCTAAGCCTTCTACTTCGCATTCAATTGAAGTTAAATCATGTGTTTTCCTGGGATTTGAAGGTAACTCGTTTGATTCGCATGCAGTTGACTCTAAATCGTGTTCATCACAAGTATTTGAAGCTAAACCACTTGTTTCGCATGGATTTGAAGCCAAGCCTTCTACTTCGCATTGATTTGAAGTTAATATCATGTGTTTCTCTTGGATTTAAAGCTATCTCGTTTGAATCGCATGCAGTTGATGCTAAATCATGTTTATTACAAGTATCCGAATCCAAACCATTTGTTTCGCACAGATTTGCAGCTAACCCTTCTACTTCGCATTGATTTGAAGTTAAATCATGTGTTTCCCTTCGATTTGAAGCTAAGCCTTCTACTTCGCATTGTTTTGAAGCTAACTCATTTGATTCATATGGATTTGAAGCTTATTCGATTGTTTCGCCTGAATTTGAAACTGTTTTATTTATATCGCAAGCATTTGAAGTTAAATCATGTGTTTCGCATGGATTTGAAGCTAACTCGTTTGTTTCGCATTGAGTTGAAGCTAAATTATCAATATCACAAGTTTTTGAAATTAAAACATTTGCTTCGCATTGATTTTTAACTAAGCTTACTACTTCGCATTGATTTGAAGTTAAATCATGTTTTTCGCTTGGATTTGAAGATAACTCTTTTATTCGCATGCAGTTTAAGCTAAATCATGTCTATCACAAGTATTTGAAGCTAAACCATTTGTTTCGCATTGATTTGAAGCTAAGCCTACTACTTCGCATTGATTTGAAGCTGAATCATGTGTTTCACATGGACTTGTAGCTAACTCGTTTGTTTCGCTTGCATTTGAAGCTATTTCATTTAAACCGCAAGTATTTGAAGGTAAAGCATTTGTTTCGCATGGATTATGAAGCTAAGCCTTCTAATTCGCATTGATTTTAAGCTAAATTATGTGATTCGCATGGATTTAAAGCTAACTCGTTTGTTTCGCATGCAGTTAAAGCTAAATCATGTATAAAACAAGTATTTGAACCTAAACCATTTGATTCGCATGGATTTGATGCTATGCCTTCTACATCGCATTGATTTGAAGCTGATCCTTCTAATTCGCATTGATTTCAAGCTAAATTATGTGATTCGCATGGATTTAAAGCTAACTCGTTTGTTTCGCATGCAGTTAAAGCTAAATCATGTATAAAACAAGTATTTGAACCTAAACCATTTGATTCGCATGGATTTGATGCTATGCCTTCTACTTCGCATTGATTTGAAGCTGATCCTTCTAATTCGCATTGATTTCAAGCTAAATTATGTGATTCGCATGGATTTAAAGCTAACTCGTTTGTTTCGCATGCAGTTTAAGCTAAATCATGTATAAAACAAGTATTTGAACCTAAACCATTTGATTCGCATGGATTTGATGCTATGCCTTCTACTTCGCATTGATTTGAAGCTGAATCATGTGTTTCGCTTGGACTTGATGCTAACTCGTTTGTTTGGCATGCATTTGAAGCTTAATCATGTATAACACAAATATTTGAAACTAAAGCATTTGATTCGCAAGGGTTATGAAGCTATGCCTTCTACTTCGCATTGATTTGAAGCTAAATCATGTGTTTCGCATGGATTTGAAGCTAACTCGTTTGCTTCGCTTGGATTTGAAGCTAACTCGTTTGTTTCGCATG
The DNA here is from genome assembly GCF_051020955.1 of Megalopta genalis. NCBI lineage: Eukaryota > Metazoa > Arthropoda > Insecta > Hymenoptera > Halictidae > Megalopta > Megalopta genalis. The sequence continues at coordinate 1,583,934 of NW_027476100.1, forward strand.
CAGTTGGAGCTAAATCATGTATATCCCAAGTATTTGAAGCTAATCCATTTGTATCGCATAGATTTGAAGATAAGCCTTCTACTTCGCACTGATTTGAAGTTAAATCATGTGTTACGCTTGGAATTGAAGCTCCCTTGTCCGTTTCGCCTGTATTTGAAGCTATATCACTTATATCGCAAGTATATGAAGCTAAATAATTTGTGTCGCATGGATTTGATGCTATGCCTTCTACTTCGCATTGATTTGAAGCTGAATCATGTGTTTCGCTTGTATTTGATGCTAACTCGTTTGTTTCGCATGCAGGTGAAGCTGAATCATGTATATAACAAGTATTTGAAGCTAAACCATTTGATTCGCATGGATTTGATGCTATGCCTTCTACTTCGCATTGATTTGAAGCTGAATCATGTGTTTCGCTTGGATTTGATGCTAACTCGATTGTTTGGCATGCAGTTGAAGCTTAATCATGTATAACACAAATATTTGAAACTAAAGCATTTGATTCGCATGGATTATGAAGCTAATCCTTCTAATTCGCATTGATTTTAAGCTAAGTTATGTGATTCGCATGGATTTAAAGCTAACTCGTTTGTTTTGCATGCAGTTTAAGCTAAATCATGTATAAAACAAGTATTTGAACCTAAACCATTTGATTCGCATGGATTTGATGCTATGCCTTCTACCTCGCATTGATTTGAAGCTGATCCTTCTAATTCGCATTGATTTTAAGCTAAATTAAGTGATTCGCATGGATTTAAAGCTAACTCGTTTGTTTCGCATGCAGTTTAAGCTAAATCATGTATAAAACAAGTATTTGAACCTAAACCATTTGATTCGCAAGGATTTGATGCTATGCCTTCTACTTCGCATTGATTTGAAGCTGAATCATGTGTTTCGCTTGGACTTGATGCTAACTCGTTTGTTTGGCATGCAGTTGAAGCTTAATCATGTATAACACAAATATTTGAAACTAAAGCATTTGATTCGCATGGATTATGAAGCTGTGCCTTCTACTTCGCATTGATTTGAAGCTAAATCATGTGTTTCGCATGGATTTGAAGCTAACTCGTTTGTTTCGCAAGCAGTTGAAGCTAAATCATATATATCACAAGTACTTGAAGCTAAACCATTTGATTCGCACGGATTTGAAGCTAAGCCTTCTACTTCGCATTGATTTGAAACTAAATCATTTGTATCGCTTGGATTTGAAGCTAGCTCTTTTGTTTCGCCTGCATATGATACTATATCACCTATATTCGCAAGTATTTGAAGAGAAATCATTCTTATCGCATGATTTTGAAGTTAAGCCTTCTACTTCGCATTGATTTGAAGCTTAATCATGTGTTTCGCTTAAATTTGAATCTAACTCGTTTGTTTCGCTTGGATTTGAAGCTAACTCGGTTGTTTCGCATGCAGTTGACTCTAAATCGTGTTTATCTCAAGTATTTGAAGCCAAACCATTTGTTTCGCATGGATTTGAAGCTAAGCCTCCTACTTCGCAATGATTTGAAGTTAAATCATGTGTTTTCCTGGGATTTGAAGCTAACTCGATTGAATCGCATGGAGTTGAAGCTAAATCATGTTTATTACAAGTATCCGAATCCAAACCATTTGTTTCGCACAGATTTGCAGCTAATCCTCCTACTTCGCATTGATTTTAAGTTAAATCATGTGTTTCCCTCGGAATTCAAGCTAACTCGTTTCATTCGCATGCAGTTGAAGCTAAATCATGTTTATCACAAGTATTTGAAGCTAAACCATTTGTTTCGCATTGATTTGAAGCTAAGCCTTCTACTTCGCACTGATTTGAAGCTAACTCATGTGTTTCCCATGGATTTGAAGCTAACTCGTTTGTTTCGCCTGCATTTGAAGCTATTTCATTTAAACCGCAGGTATTTGAAGGTAAATCATTTGTTTCGCATGGATTTGAAGCTAAGCCTCCTACTTCGCATTGATTTGAAGTTAAATCATGTGTTTCCCTTCGATTTGAAGCTAAGCCTTCTACTTCGCATTCATTTGAAGTTAATATCATGTGTTTCTCTTGGATTTGAAGCTATCTCGTTTGAATCGCATGCAGTTGAAGCTAAATCATGTTTATTACAAGTATCCGAATCCAAACCATTTGTTTCGCACAGATTTGCAGCTAACCCTTCTACTTCGCATTTATTTGAAGTTAAATCATGTGTTTCCTTTCGATTTGAAGCTAAGCCTTCTAGTTCGCATTGATTTGAAGCTGAATAATGTGTTTCGCTTGGATTAGAATCTAACTCGTTTGTTTCGCTTGGATTTGAAGCTAACTCGTTTGTTTCGCATGCAGTTGGAGCTAAATCATGTATATCCCAAGTATTTGAAGCTAATCCATTTGTATCGCATAGATTTGAAGATAAGCCTTCTACTACGCAATGATTTGAAGTTAAAACATGTGTTACGCTTGGAATTGAAGCTCCCTTGTCCGTTTTGCCTGTATTTGAAGCTATATCACTTATATCGCAAGTATATGAAGCTAAATAATTTGTGTCGCATGGATTTGATGCTATGCCTTCTACTTCGCATTGATTTTAAGCTAAGTTATGTGATTCGCATGGATTTAAAGCTAACTCGTTTGTTTCGCTTGGATTTGAAGCTAACTCGTTTGTTTCGCATGCAGTTGGAGCTAAATCATGTATATCCCAAGTATTTGAAGCTAATCCATTTGTATCGCATAGATTTGAAGATAAGCCTTCTACTTCGCAATGATTTGAAGTTAAATCATGTGTTACGCTTGGAATTGAAGCTCCCTTGTCCGTTTCGCCTGTATTTGAAGCTATATCACTTATATCGCAAGTATATGAAACTAAATAATTTGTGTCGCATGGATTTGATGCTATGCCTTCTACTTCGCATTGATTTGAAGCTGAATCATGTGTTTCGCTTGTATTTGATGCTAACTCGTTTGTTTCGCATGCAGGTGAAGCTGAATCATGTATATCACAAGTATTTGAAGCTAAACCATTTGATTCGCATGGATTTGATGCTATGCCTTCTACTTCGCATTGATTTGAAGCTGAATCATGTGTTTCGCTTGGATTTGATGCTAACTCGATTGTTTGGCATGCAGTTGAAGCTTAATCATGTATAACACAAATATTTGAAACTAAAGCATTTGATTCGCATGGATTATGAAGCTAATCCTTCTAATTCGCATTGATTTTAAGCTAAGTTATGTGAATCGCATGGATTTAAAGCTAACTCGTTTGTTTCGCATGCAGTTTAAGCTAAATCATGTATAAAGCAAGTATTTGAACCTAAACCATTTGATTCGCATGGATTTGATGCTATGCCTTCTACCTCGCATTGATTTGAAGCTGATCCTTCTAATTCGCATTGATTTTAAGCTAAATTAAGTGATTCGCATGGATTTAAAGCTAACTCCTTTGTTTCGCACGCAGTTTAAACTAAATCATGTATAAAACAAGTATTTGAACCTAAACCATTTGATTCGCATGGATTTGATGCTATGCCTTCTACTTCGCATTTATTTGAAGCTGAATCATGTGTTTCGCTTGGATTTGATACTAACTCGTTTGTTTGGCATGCAGTTGAAGCTTAATCATGTATAACACAAATATTTGAAACTAAATCATTAGTTTCGCCTGGATTTGAAGCTGAGCCTTCTACTTCGCACGAATTTGGAGCTAAATCATGTATTTCGCTTGGATTTGAAGCGAACTCGTTTGTTACGCATGCAGTTGAAGCAAAATCATGCATATCACATGTATTTGAAGCTAAACCATTTGTTTTGCATGGATTTGAAGATAAGCCGTCTACTTCGCATTGATTTGAAGCTAAATCATGTGTTTCCAATGGATTTGAAGCTAACTCGTTTGTTTCGCCTGCATTTGAAGCTAAATCATGTATATCACAAGTATTTGAATCTAAACCGTTTGTTTTGCATGGATTTGAAGATAAGCCTTCTACTTCGCAATGATTTCAAGCTAATTCGATTGTTTCGTCTGCATTTGAAGCTATATCACTTATTCCGCAATTATCTGAAGATAAATCGTTTGTTTCTCATGTATTCGAAGCTAATCCTTCTACATTGCATTGATTTGAAGCTAAATCATGTGTTCCGCATGGATTTCAAGATGAATCGTTTGTTTCGCGTGCAGTTGAAGCTAAATCATATATATCGCAAGTATTTGAAGCTAAACCATTTGTTTCGCATGGATTGGAAGCTAAGCCTTTTACTTCGCATTGATTTGAAGCAAAACCATTTGTTTCGCATGGATTTGAAGATAAGCCGTCTACTTCGCATTGATTTGAAGCTAAATCATGTGTTACGCTTGGAATTGATGCTAACTCGTTTGTTTGGCATGCAGTTGAAGCTTAATCATGTATAACACAAATATTTGAAACTAAAGCATTTGATTCGCATGGATTATGAAGCTATGCCTTCTACTTCGCATTGATTTGAAGCTAAATCATGTGTTTCGCATGGATTTGAAGCTAACTCGTTTGTTTCGCAAGCAGTTGAAGCTTAATCATGTATAACACAAATATTTGAAACTAAAGCATTTGATTCGCATGGATTATGAAGCTAATCCTTCTAATTCGCATTGATTTTAAGCTAAGTTATGTGATTCGCATGGATTTAAAGCTAACTCGTTTGTTTCGCATGCAGTTTAAGCTAAATCATGTATAAAACAAGTATTTGAACCTAAACCATTTGATTCGCATGGATTTGATGCTATGCCTTCTACCTCGCATAGATTTGTAGCTGATCCTTCTAATTCGCATTGATTTTAAGCTAAATTAAGTGATTCGCATGGATTTAAAGCTAACTCGTTTGTTTCGCACGCAGTTTAAGCTAAATCATGTATAAAACAAGTATTTGAACCTAAACCATTTGTTTCGCATGGATTTGAAGCTAAGGCTTCTACTTCGCACTGATTTGAAGCTAGCTCATGTGTTTCGCATGGATTTGAAGCTAACTCGTTTGTTTCGCCAGCGTTTGAAGCTATTTCATTTAAACCGCAGGTATTTGAAGGTAAATCATTTGTTTCGCATGGATTTGAAGCTAAGCCTCCTACTTCGCAATGATTTGAAGTTAAATCATGTGTTTTCCTGGGATTTGAAGCTAACTCGTTTGATTCGCATGCAGTTGGCTCTAAATCGTGTTCATCACAAGTATTTGAAGCTAAACCATTTGTTTCACATGGATTTGAAGCAAAGCCTTCTACTTCGCATTGATTTGAATTTAATATCATGTGTTTCTCTTGGATTTGAAGCTATCTCGTTTGAATCACATGGAGTTGATGCTAAATCATGTTTATTACAAGTATCCGAATCCAAACCATTTGTTTCGCACAGATTTGCAGCTAATCCTCCTACTTCGCATTGATTTTAAGTTAAATCATGTGTTTCCCTCGGAATTCAAGCTAACTCGTTTCATTCGCATGCAGTTGAAGCTAAATCATGTTTATCACAAGTATTTGAAGCTAAACCATTTGTTTCGCATTGATTTGAAGCTAAGCCAACTACTTCGCATTGATTTGAAGTTAAATCATGTGTTTCCCTTCGATTTGAAGCTAAGCCTTCTACTTCGCATTCATTTGAAGTTAAATCATGTGTTTGCCTGGGATTTGAAGCTAACTCGTTTGATTCGCATGCAGTTGACTCTAAATCGTGTTCATCACAAGTATTTGAAGCTAAACCACTTGTTTCGCATGGATTTGAAGCAAAGCCTTCTACTTCGCATTGATTTAAAGTTAATATCATGTGTTTCTCTTGGATTTGAAGCTATCTCGTTTGAATCGCATGCAGTTGAAGCTAAATCATGTTTATTACAAGTATCCGAATCCAAACCATTTGTTTCGCACAGATTTGCAGCTAACCCTTCTACTTCGCATTTATTTGAAGTTAAATCATGTGTTTCCCTTCGATTTGAAGCTAAGCCTTCTACTTCGCATTCATTTGAAGCTGAATAATTTGTTTCGCTTGGATTTGAATCTAACTCGTTTGTTTCGCTTGGATTTCAAGCTAACTCGTTTGTTTCGCATGCAGTTGGAGCTAAATCATGTATATCCCAAGTATTTGAAGCTATTCCATTTGTATCGCATTGATTTGAAGATAAGCCTTCTACTTCGCAATGATTTGAAGTTAAATCATGTGTTACGCTTGGAATTGAAGCTCCCTTGTCCGTTTCGCCTGTATTTGAAGCTATATCACTTATATCGCAAGTATATGAAGCTAAATAATTTGTGTCGCATGGATTTGATGCTATGCCTTCTACTTCGCATTGATTTGAAGCTGAATCATGTGTTTCGCTTGTATTTGATGCTAACTCGTTTGTTTCGCATGCAGGTGAAGCTGAATCATGTATATCACAAGTATTTGAAGCTAAACCATTTGTTTCGCATGGATATGAAGCTAAGCCTTCTACGTCGCACTGATTTGAAGTTAAATCATGTGTTACGCTTGGAATTGAAGCTCCCTTGTTCGTTTCGCCTGTATTTGAAGCTATATCACTTATATCGCAAGTATATGAAGCTAAATAATTTGTGTCGCATGGATTTGATGCTAAGCCTTCTACTTCGCATTGATTTGAAGCTAAATCATGTGTTTCGCATGGATTTGAAGCTAACTCGTTTGTTTCGCATGCCGTTTAAGCTAAATCATGTATAAAACAAGTATTTGAACCTAAACCATTTGATTCGCATGGATTTGATGCTATGCCTACTACTTCGCATTGATTTGAAGCTGAATCATGTGTTTCGCTTGGATTTGATGCTAACTCGATTGTTTGGCATGCAGTTGAAGCTTAATCATGTATAACACAAATATTTGAAACTAAAGCATTTGATTCGCATGGATTATGAAGCTAATCCTTCTAATTCGCATTGATTTTAAGCTAAGTTATGTGATTCGCATGGATTTAAAGCTAACTCGTTTGTTTCGCATGCAGTTTAAGCTAAATCATGTATAAAACAAGTATTTGAACCTAAACCATTTGATTCGCATGGATTTGATGCTATGCCTTCTACCTCGCATAGATTTGTAGCTGATCCTTCTAATTCGCATTGATTTTAAGCTAAATTAAGTGATTCGCATGGATTTAAAGCTAACTCGTTTGTTTCGCACGCAGTTTAAGCTAAATCATGTATAAAACAAGTTTTTGAACCTAAACCATTTGTTTCGCATGGATTTGAAGCTAAGGCTTCTACTTCGCACTGATTTGAAGCTAGCTCATGTGTTTCCCATGGATTTGAAGCTAACTCGTTTGTTTCGCCAGCGTTTGAAGCTATTTCATTTAAACCGCAGGTATTTGAAGGTAAATCATTTGTTTCGCATGGATTTGAAGCTAAGCCTCCTACTTCGCAATGATTTGAAGTTAAATCATGTGTTTTCCTGGGATTTGAAGCTAACTCGTTTGATTCGCATGCAGTTGGCTCTAAATCGTGTTCATCACAAGTATTTGAAGCTAAACCATTTGTTTCGCATGGATTTGAAGCAAAGCCTTCTACTTCGCATTGATTTGAATTTAATATCATGTGTTTCTCTTGGATTTGAAGCTATCTCGTTTGAATCGCATGGAGTTGAAGCTAAATCATGTTTATTACAAGTATCCGAATCCAAACCATTTGTTTCGCACAGATTTGCAGCTAATCCTTCTACTTCGCATTGATTTTAAGTTAAATCATGTGTTTTCCTCGGAATTCAAGCTAACTCGTTTCATTCGCATGCAGTTGAAGCTAAATCATCTTTATCACAAGTATTTGAAGCTAAACCATTTGTTTCGCATTGATTTGAAGCTAAGCCAACTACTTCGCATTGATTTGAAGTTAAATCATGTGTTTCCCTTCGATTTGAAGCTAAGCCTTCTACTTCGCATTCATTTGAAGTTAAATCATGTGTTTGCCTGGGATTTGAAGCTAACTCGTTTGATTCGCATGCAGTTGACTCTAAATCGTGTTCATCACAAGTATTTGAAGCTAAACCACTTGTTTCGCATGGATTTGAAGCAAAGCCTTCCACTTCGCATTGATTTCAAGTTAATATCATGTGTTTCTCTTGGATTTGAAGCTATCTCGTTTGAATCGCATGCAGTTGAAGCTAAATCATGTTTATTACAAGTATCCGAATCCAAACCATTTGTTTCGCACAGATTTGCAGCTAACCCTTCTACTTCGCATTTATTTGAAGGTAAATCATGTGTTTCCCTTCGATTTGAAGCTAAGCCTTCTACTTCACATTCATTTGAAGCTGAATAATGTGTTTCGCTTGGATTTGAATCTAACTCGTTTGTTTCGCTTGGATTTGAAGCTAACTCGTTTGTTTCGCATGCAGTTGGAGCTAAATCATGTATATCCCAAGTATTTGAAACTAATCCATTTGTATCGCATAGATTTGAAGATAAGCCTTCTACTTCGCAATGATTTGAAGTTAAATCATGTGTTACGCTTGGAATTGAAGCTCCCTTGTCCGTTTCGCCTGTATTTGAAGCTATATCACTTATATCGCAAGTATATGAAGCTAAATAATTTGTGTCGCATGGATTTGATGCTATGCCTTCTACTTCGCATTGATTTGAAGCTGAATCATGTGTTTCGCTTGTATTTGATGCTAACTCGTTTGTTTCGCCTGCGTATGAAGCTAAATTATGTATATCACAAGTATTTGAAGCTAAACCATTTGTTTCGCATGGATTGGAAGCTAAGCCTTCTACTTCGCATTGATTTGAAGCAAAACCATTTGTTTCGCATGGATTTGAAGCTAACTCGTTTGTTTCGCATGCAGTTCAAGCTATATCACTCATATTCGCATTAATTTGAAGCTAACTCATGTGTTTCGCTTGCATTTAAAGCTCAGCCTTGTACTTCGCATTGATTTGAAGCTGAATCAAATGCTTCTCTTGGATATGAAGCTAACTCGTTTGTTTGGCATGCAGTTGAAGCTTAATCATGTATATCAAAAGTATTTGAAGCTAAACCTATTGATTCGCATGCATTTGAAGCTAAGCATTCTACTTCGCATTTATTTCAATCTAAATCATGTGTTTCGGATGGATTTGAAGCTAACTCGTTTATTTCGCATGCAATTGAAGCTAAATCGTGTATATCACAAGTATTTGAACATAAACCATTTAATTCGCATGGATTTGAAGCTAAGCCTTCTACTTCGCATTGATTTGAAGCTAAATCATGTGTTTCGCTTGAATTTGAAGCTAACTCGTTTGTTTCGCCTGCATTTGAAGCTACATCAATTATATCGCAAGCATTTGAAGCTAAATCATTAGTTTCGCATGGATTTGAAGCTATTTCACTTATATTCGCAAGTATTTGAAACTAAAACACTCGTTTCGCATGGATTTGAAGCTAACTCGTTCGTTTCGATTGCAGTTGAAGCTAAATTATATATATGACAAGTATTTGAAGCTAAACGATTTGGTTCGCACGGATTTGAAGCTAAGCCTTCTACTTCGCATTGATTTGAAGCTGAATCATATGCTTCTCTTGGATTTGAAGCTAACTCGTTTGTTTGGCATGCAGTTGAAGCTTAATCATGTATATCGCAAGTATTTGAAGCTAAACCATTTGTTTCGCATGGATTAGAAGCTATGCCTTCTACTTCGCATTGATTTGAAGTTAAATCATGTGTTTCGCTTGAATTTGAAGCTAACTCGTTTGTTTCGCCTGCATTTGAAGCTATATCACTTATATCGCAAGTATTTGAAACTAAAACATTCGTTTCGCATGGATTTGAAGCTAACTCGTTTGTTTCGCTTCCAGTTGAAGCTAAATTATATATATAACAAGTATGTGAAACTAAACCATTTGCTTCGCATGGATTTGAAGCTAAGACTTCTACTTCGCATCGATTTGAAGCAAAATCATGTGTTTCGCTTTGATTTGAACCTAAATAATGTGTTTAGCATGGATTTGTAGCTAACTCGTTTGTTTCGCATGCAGTTGAAGCTAAATCATGTATATCACAAGTATTTGAATCTAAACCATTCCATTCGCATGAATATTAAGCTAAACCATGTGTTTCGAATGAATTTGAAGCTAAATCATATATTTCGTATGGATTTGAAGCTAAGCCTTGTACTTTGCATTGATGTGATACTAAATCATGTGTTTCGCTTCGATTTGAAGCTAACTCGTTTGTGTCGCCTGCAGTTGCAGCTAAATCATGTGTATCACAAGTATTTGAAGCTAAACCATTTGGTTCGCATGGACTAGAAGCTAAGCCATCTACTTCGCACGAATTTGAAGCTAAGTCGTGTGTTTCGCTTGGATTTGAAGCTAACTCGTTTGTTTCGCATGCAGTTAAAGCAAAAACATGTATATCAAAGGTATTTGAAGCTAAACAATTTGTTTCGCATGGATTTGAAACTATGCCTCCTTCTTCGCATTGATTTGAAGTTAAATCATGTATTTCGCTTGGATTTGAAGCTAATTCGTTTGTTTCGCATGCAGTTGAATCTAAATCATGTATATCACAAGTATTTCAAACTGAAACATTTGTTCCGCATGGATTTGAAGATAAGCCTCCTACTTCGAATTGATTTGAAACTAAATCAAGTGTTCCGCTCGGATTTGAAGCTAGCTCGTTTGTTTGGCATGCAGTTGAAGCTAAATCATGTATGTCACAAGTATTTGAAGCTAAACCATTTGTTATGCATGGATTTGAAGATGATTTCTCATGTATTAGAAGCTAAGCCTCTACTTCGCATTGATTTGAAGCTAAACCATATGTTTCGGATGCATTTGAATCTGAGCCTTCTTCTTCGCTTTTATTTCAAGCTAAATCATGTGTATCGCTTGGATTTGAAGCAAAACCTTCTACATTGCATTTATTTGAAGTTAAATCGTGTGTTACGCATGGATTTGAAGCTAACACGTTTGTTTCGCATGCAGTTGAAGCTTTATCATATATTTCGAGAGTATTGGAAGCTAAACCATTTGTTTCGCATGGATTTGAATCTACGCCTTCTACTTCGCATTTATTTCAAGCTAAATAATGTGTTCCGCATGGATTTGAAGTTAACTCGTTATTTTCGCCTGCATGTGAAACTATATCACTTATATTCGCACGTATTTGACGCTAAATCTATCGTTTCGCATTGATTTGGAGCTAAATCATGTTCTTCGCTTGGATTTCAAACATATCCTTCTACTTCACATTGATTTGAAGCTAAATCATTTGTTTCCCTTGGATTTGAAGCTAAAACGTTTGCTTCGCATGCAGTTGTAGCTAAATCATGTATTTCATAAGTATCTGAAGCTAAACAATTCGTTTCGCATGTATTTGAAGCTTAATCATGTGTTTAACTTGGATTTGAAGCTAACTCGATTGTTTCGCATGCAGTTGAAGCTAAATCATGTATATCACAAGTATTTGAAGCTAAACGATTTATTTCGCATGGACTTAAAGCTAAGCCATCTACATCGCATTGATTTGAAGCTTAATTATGTGATTCGCTTGGATTGAAGCTAACTTGTTCGCTTCGCATGCAGTTGAAGCTAAATCATGTATATCAAAAGTATTTGAAGCAGAACCATTTGTTTCGCATGGATTTGAAGCTAAGCCTTCTACTTCGCATTGATTTGAAGCTAAATCATGTGCTTGGCATGAAGTAGTAGGCTTAGCTTCAAACCCATGCCAATCAAACGGTTTAGCTTCAAATACTTGTGACATACATGATTTAGCTTCAACTGCATGCGAAACAAACAAGTTAGCTTCAAATCCAAGCGCAACACACGACTTAGCTTCAAATTCATGCGAAGTAGATGGCTTAGCTTCTAGTCCATGCGAAACGAATGGTTTAGCTTCAAATACTTGGGAGAATTAGTGATATAGCTTCAAATGCATGCGAAACAAACGAGTTAACTTCAAATCCATGCGAAACACATGATTTAGCTTCAAATTCATGCGAAACACATGGTTTTGCTTTATATTCATGCGAAGCAGAAGGTTTAGATTCAAATACTTGTGACATACATGATTTAGCTTCAACTGCATGCCAAACAAACGAGCTAGCTTCAAATCCGAGCGGAACACTTGATTTAGTTTCAAATCATTTCGAAGTAGGAGGCTTATCTTCAAATCCATGCGAATCAAATGCTTTAGCTTCAAATACTTGTGATATACATGATTTAGCTACAACTGCTTGCGAAACAGACGAGTTAGCATCACATCCATGCGAAACACATGATTTCGCTTCAAACCATTGCGAAGTAGAAGGTTTAGCTTCAAATCCATCGGAATCAGATGGTTTAGCTTCACATACTTGTGATAGACATGATTTAGCTTCAACTGCATGCGAAACCACCGAGTTAGCTTCAAATGCAAGCGAAACACATGATTTAGCTTCAAATCAATGCGAAGTAGAGGGCTTAGTTTCGAATCCAAGCGATACACATGATTTATCTTCAAATAAATGCGAAGTAGAAGGCTTAGCTTCAAATCCATGCGAAACAAATGGTTCAGCTTCAAATACTTGTGATATACATAATTTAGCTTCAAATGCAGGCGAAACAAACGAGTCAGCTTCAAATTCAAGCGAAACACATGATTCAGCTTCAATTCAATGCGAAGTATAATGCATAGCATCAAATCCATGCGAAACGAATAGATTAGCATCAAATACTTGTTTTATAGATGATTTAGATTCAACTGCATGCGAAACAAACGAATTAGTTTGAAATCCTTGCGAGACACATTGTTTTTCGTGCACCGACACTGCGACCGTTGTTCGGTCTACGGGGGTTGTAAATTCCCGACTCTAATTTGACAATGTGGTTCGCGATGCTCTGTGCCCACTTAAAGTAACAGAGCTGGTAGTGAAGGGTATTGACTGTTGCACTTTTTAACAGAAATAACGACTTTAATTTAGAATACTAGTTATAGTACATGGAGTGTTTTCAGTCTGTGTGGTGTCTAATGATTGTTGAAGACTATTTGCGCCTCGCGATGTACCGGCCTTTTTATTGAGGAAGCTTCTTTGTGAAGCTCCCCCTTCCCGGATAGAGACGTGCACTGATTGGTTTTTGCAGAAAGTTATGTTTGTCCTATCAGTGCCCTTTTAAATTATAGCAATTCCCCGAGAGCGACTGGTCTCGGAGAGGACGTGATTGTTTTATGACACGGTCGAAGGGTTTCCGCCGGCTTCGACGACACAACGGAAATTCCTCCAGGTCAACTCACGGTAGCCTCGAGTACCGTGTTACGCACTCGGCTCGAGATGACCCTTCGGAAATCCTAGGTTTACGACACGTTATGGTTGGTGGAATAGCCGAAAATTAGTTTTGGAGGCCGGATGGTCGCCAGACGTAAAAAAGGTCTTTATCCTATTGTCGAATCCGTGTCGTAAACCTGGTCGACGAAAACTCGACGGAATTTGTTCTTCCGTGCCGGAGCAAATGTGCGGCGCAGATGTGCTGTGGAGTGTCTGATTACTTGTTTCATGGGTTGAAAAATACGGATAGTTGTACTGGCATGAAACGTTTACGAGAACGGAACACACATGACTTACCATCAAATCAATGCGAAGTAGAAGGCTTAGCTTCAAATCCATACGAAACAAATGCTACAGCTTCCCATACTTCTGATAAACATGATTTAGCTTCAACTGCATGCAAAACAAACGAGTTAGCTTCTAATCTATGCGAAACACATGATTTAGCTTTAAATCAATGCGAAGTAAAAGATTATCTTCGAATCTATTCGAAGCAAATCGTTTAACTTCAACTACTTGTGATAAACATGATTTCGCTTCAAATGCAGGCGAAACAAACGAGTTAGTTTCAAATCCATGCAAAACACATGATTTAGCTTCAAATTCGTTCGATACACATGGTTTAGCTTAATATTCATGCGAAACAAATGGTTCAGCAGGAAATACTTGTGATATACATGATTAAGCTTCAACTGCATGCGAAACCATCGATTTAGCGTTAATCCAAGCGAAAGACATGATTTAGCTTCAAATCAATGCGAAGTTTAACGCTTAGCTTAAAATCCATGCGAAATGAAGATTTAGTTTCAAATACTTGCGAATATAAATGATATAGCTTCAACTGCAAGCGAAACAAACGAGTTAGCTTCAAATCCATGCGAAACACATGATTTAGCATCAAATCAATGCGGAGTAGAAGGCCTAGCATCAAATCAATGCGACAAAAATGATTTACCATTAAATACTTGCGGTTTAAATGAAATAGCTTCAAATGCAGGCGAAACAAACGAATAAGCATGAAATCCATGTAAAACACATGATTTAGCTTCAAATCAATGCGACCTAGAAGGCATAGCTTCAAATCCAGGCGAAACAAATGGTTTAGCTTCAAATACTTGTGATATACATGATTTAGCTTCAACTGCATGCGAAACAAACGAGTTTGTTTCGAATCCAAGCGAAACACATGATTTAGCTCCGAATCAAAGCGAAGTAGAAGGCTTAGCTTCAAATACATGAGAAAAAATGAGTTATCTTCAGATAATTGCGATGTGAGTGATATAGCTTCAAATGCAGGCGAAACAATCGAGTTAGCTTCAAATCAATGCGAAGAAGAAGTCTTATCTTCAAATCCATGCGAAACAAATGGTTTAGCTACAAGTACTTGTGATATACATGATATAGCTTCAAATGCAGGCGAAACAATCGAGCTAGCTTCAAATCCATGCGATACACATGACTTAGCTTTAAATCAAAGCGAAGTAGAAGGCTTATCTTCAAATCCATCCGAAACAAATGGTTTAGCTTCAAATACTTGCGATATAAATGAAATAGCTTCAAATGCAGACGAAACAAACGAGTTAGCTTCAAATCCATGCGAAACACATGATTTAGCTTCAAATCAATGCAACGTAGAAGGCTTAGCTTCAACTTCATGCGAAAAAAATGGTTTAGCTTCAAATACTTGTGATATACAGCTTCTAATGAAGGCGAAACAAACGAGTTTGTTTCAAATCAATGCGAAGAAGAAGGCTTATCTTCAAATCCATGCGAAACAAATGGTTTAGCTACAAATACTTGTGATATACATGATTTAGATTCAAATGCAGGCGTAACAAACGAGTTAGCTTCAAATCCAGGCGAAACACATGATTTAGCTTCAAATGTATGCAACGTAGAAGGCATAGCTTCAACTTCATGCGAAACGAATGATTTAGCTTCAAATACTTGCGAACATAAGTGATATAGCATCAACTGCGTGCGTAACAAACGAGTATGCTTCAAATCCAAGCGAAACACTTCATTTAGCTTCAAATCAATGCGAAGTAGAAGGCTTAGCTTCAAATCCATGCGAAACGAATGAATTAGTTTCAAATATTTGCCAATATAAGTGATATAGCTTCAAATTCAGGCGAAACAAATGGTTTAACTTTAAATACTTACGATATAAGTGACATAGTTTCAAATGCAGGAGCAACAAACGAGTGAGCTTCAAATCCAAGCGTAACAGATGATTTAGCTTCAAATCTATGCGAAGTAGAAGGCTTAGCTTCAAATCCATGCGACAAAAATGAATTAGCTTCATATGCTTGCGATATAAATGATGTACCTTCAAATGCTGGCGAAACAAACGAGATCGCTTAAAATCCATGCGTAACACATGATTTTGCTTCAAATTCATGCGAGTCACATGGTTTAGCTTCATAGCTTCATATTGTTGCGAAACAGATGGTTTAGATTCAGATACTTGTGATAAACATGATTTAGCTTCAACTGCATGCGAAACAAACGAGATAGCTTCATATCCAAGCGTAACACATGATTTTGCTTCAAATCAATGCGAAGTAGAAGGCCTATCATCAAAACCATGCGAAACAAATGGATTAGCTTCAAATACATGTGATATAAATGATTTAGATCAGCTGCATGCGACACAAACGATTTTTCTTCACACCCAAGGGAGACACATGACTTAAATTCAAATCAATGCGAAGTAGAAGGCTTAGCTTCACATCAATGAGAAAGAAATGGTTTAGCTTCAAATACTTATGATACACATGATTTAACTTCAACTGCATGCGAAGCAAACGAGTTAGATTCAAATCCATGCGAAATACATGACTTAGTTTCAAATCAATGCGAAGTAGAAGGTATAGCTACAAATCCATGCGAAACAAATGGTTTAGCTTCAAATCAATGCGAAGTAAAAGGCTTATCTTCAAATCCATGCGAAGAAAATGGTTTAGCTTCAAATACTTGTGATGTACATGATTTAGCTTCAACTGCATGCCAAGGAAACGAGTTAGCTTCAAATCCATGCGAACCACATGATTTAGCTTCAAATCAATGCGAAGTAGAAGGCTTAGCTTCAAATCCAAGGGTAACACATGATTTAGCTTCAAATCAATGCGAACTAGAAGGCTTAGCTTCAAATGCATGCGAAACAAATGATTTATCTTCAGATAATTGCGATATAAGTGATGTACCTTCAAATGCAGGCGAAACAAACGAGTGAGCTTCAAATTAACGCGAAGTAGAAGTCTTATCTTCAAATCCATGCGAAACAAATGGTTTAGCTTCAAATTCATGCGAATCACATGGTTGAGCTTCATAGCTTCATATTCTTGCATAACAGATGGTTTAGATTCAGATACTTGTGATATACATGATTTAGACTCAACCGCAGGCGAAACAAACGAGTTAGCTTCAAATCCATGCGATAAACATGACTTAACATTAAATCAATGCGAAGTAGAAAGCTTATCATCAAATCCATCCGAAACAATTGGTTTAGCTTCAAATACTTGCGATATGAATGAAATAGCTTCACATGCAGACGAAACAAACGAGATAGCTTCAAATCCATGCGAAGCACATGATTTAGCATCAAATCAATGCGAAGTAGAAGACTTAGCATCAAATCCATGCGACAAGAATGAATTAGCTTCACATGTTTGCGATATAAATGATGTACCTCCAAATGCAGGCGAAACAAACCAGTTAGCTTCAAATCCGTGCGAAGCACATGATTTAGCTTCAAATTCATGCGTTTCACATGGTTGAGCTTCATAGCTTCATATTCTTGCAAAACAGATGGCTTAGATTCAGATACTTGTGATATACATGATTTAGACTCAACCGCAGGCGAAACTAACGAGTTTGCTTCAAATCCATGCGGAACACACGATTTAGCTTGAAATCAATGCGAAGTAGAAGGCATAGCATCAAATCCATGCGACACAAATTATTTAGCTTCATATAATTGTGATATAAGTGATATAGCTTCAACTGCAGGCGAAACAAACGAGTGAGCTTCAAATCCAAGCGTAACACATGATTTAGCTTCAAATCAATGCGAAGTAGAAGGCTTATCTTCGAAACAATGCGAAACAAATAGTTTGGCTTCAAATACTTATGACATACATGATTTAGCTTCAAATGCCGGCGAAACAAACGAGTTAGCTTCAAATCCATGCGATACACATGACTTAGCTTTAAATCAAAGCGAAGTAGAACGCTTATCTTAAAATCCATCCGAAACAAACGAGTTAGCTTCAAATCCATGCAAAACAAACGAGTTAGCTTCAAATCCTTGCGAAACTCATGATTTAGCTTCAAATCAGTGCGAAATAGAAGGCTGATTATCGAATCCATGCGAAACAAATGGTTTAGCTACAAATACTTGTGATATACATGATTTGGCTTCAAATGCAGGCGTAACAAACGAGTTAGCTTCAAATCCATGCAAAATACATGATTTAGCTTCAAATCAATGCGAAGTAGAAGGCTTATCTTCAAATACAGGAGAAACAAATGATTTATCTTCAGATATTTGCGATATGAGTGATATAGCTTCAAATGCAGGCGAAACAATCGAGTTAGCTTCAAATTCATGCGAATCACATGATTTAGCTTCAAATCAATGCGAAGTAGAAGGATTAGCTTCAAATACATGAGAAACAACTGATTTATCTTCTGATAATTGCGATATAAGTGATATAGCTTCAAATGCATGCGAAACAAACGACTTAGCTTCAAATCCAACCGAAACACTTGATTTAGCTTCAAATCAATGCGAAGTACAAGGCTGATTCTCGAATCCATGCGAAAAAAATGGTTTAGCTTCAAATACTTGTGGTATATATGATTTAGCTTCAAATGCCCGCGAAACAAACGAGTTAGCTTCAAATCCATGCGAAATACATGATTTAACTTCAAATCAATGCGAAGTAGAAGGCATAGCTTCACATCAATGAGAAAGAAATGGTTTAGCTTCAAATACTTATGATACAGATGATTTAGCTTCAACTGCATGCGAAACAAACGAGTTAGATTCAAATCCAAGCGGAACACATGATTTAACTTCAAATCAATGCGAAGTAGAAGGCTTAGTTTCACATCAATGCGAAAGAAATTGTTTAGCTTCAAACACTACTGATACACATGATTTAGCTTCAACTGCAAGCGAAACAAACGAGTTAGATTCAAGTCCATGCGTAATACATGATTTATTTTCAAATCAATGCGAAGTAGAAGGTTTAGCTACTAATCCATGCGAAACAAATGGTTTAGCTTCAAATCAATGCGAAGTAAAAGGCTTATCTTCAAATCCATGCGAAGAAAATGGTTTAGCTTCAAATACTTGTGATGTACATGATTTAGCTTCAACTGCATGCCAAGGAAACGAGTTAGCTTCAAATCCATGCGAATCACATGATTTATCTTCAAATCAATGCGAAGTAGAAGGCCTATCATCAAAACCATGCGAAACAAATGGATTAGCTTCAAATACATGTGATATAAATGATTTAGATCAGCTGCATGCGACACAAACGATTTTGCTTCACACCCAAGGGAGACACATGACTTAAATTCAAATCAATGCGAAGTAGAAGGCTTAGCTTCACATCAATGAGAAAGAAATGGTTTAGCTTCAAATACTTATGATACACATGATTTAACTTCAACTGCATGCGAAGCAAACGAGTTAGATTCAAATCCATGCGAAATACATGATTTAGTTTCAAATCAATGCGAAGTAGAAGGTATAGCTACAAATCCATGCGAAACAAATGGTTTAGCTTCAAATCAATGCGAAGTAAAAGGCTTATCTTCAAATCCATGCGAAGAAAATGGTTTAGCTTCAAATACTTGTGATGTACATGATTTAGCTTCAACTGCATGCCAAGGAAACGAGTTAGCTTCAAATCCATGCGACAAGAATGAATTAGCTTCACATGTTTGCGATATAAATGATGTACCTCCAAATGCAGGCGAAACAAACCAGTTAGCTTCAAATCCGTGCGAAGCACATGATTTAGCTTCAAATTCATGCGTTTCACATGGTTGAGCTTCATAGCTTCATATTCTTGCAAAACAGATGGCTTAGATTCAGATACTTGTGATATACATGATTTAGACTCAACCGCAGGCGAAACTAACGAGTTTGCTTCAAATCCATGCGGAACACACGATTTAGCTTGAAATCAATGCGAAGTAGAAGGCTTAGCATCAAATCCATGCGACACAAATTATTTAGCTTCATATAATTGTGATATAAGTGATATAGCTTCAACTGCAGGCGAAACAAACGAGTGAGCTTCAAATCCAAGCGTAACACATGATTTAGCTTCAAATCAATGCGAAGTAGAAGGCTTATCTTCGAAACAATGCGAAACAAATAGTTTGGCTTCAAATACTTATGACATACATGATTTAGCTTCAAATGCCGGCGAAACAAACGAGTTAGCTTCAAATCCATGCGAAACACATGATTTAGTTTCAAATCAATGCGAAGTAGAAGGTCTAGCTACAAATCCATGCGAAACAAATGGTTTAGCTTCAAATACTTGTGATGTACATGATTTAGATTGAACTGCATGCCAAGGAAACGAGTTAGATTCAAATCCATGCGAACCACATGATTTAGCTTCAAATCAATGCGAAGTAGAAGGCTTAGCTTCAAATCCAAGGGTAACACATGATTTAGCTTCAAATCAATGCGAAGTAGAAGGCTTAGCTTCAAATGCATGCGAAACAAATGGTTTAGCTTCAAATACTTATGATATACATGATTTAGCTTCAAATGCCGGCGAAACAACGAGTTAGTTTCAAACCCATACGAAACACATGATTTAGCATCAAATCAATGCGAAGTACAAGGCTTATCTTCAAATTCATGCGAAACAGATGGTTTAGCTCAATATTCATGCGAAACAGATGGTTTATATTCAGATACTTGTGATAAACACGATTTAGCTTCAACTGCATGCGAAACAAACGAGTTAGCTTCAAATCCAAGCGAAACACATGATTTACCTCCAAATCAATGCGAAGTAGAAGGCTTAGCTTCAAATACATGCGAAACAAATGCTTTAGCTTCAAACACTTTTGATAATCATGATTTAGCGTCAACTGCATGCGAAACAAACGAGTGAGCTTCATATCCAAACGTAACACTTGGTTTAGCTTCAAATCAATGCGAAGTAGAAGGCTTAGCTTCAAATCCATGCGAAACAAATGGTTTAGATTTAAATACTTGCGATATAAGTGACATAGCTTCAAATGCAGGTGAAACAAACGAGTGAGCTTCAAATCCAAGCGTAACAGATGATTTAGCTTCAAATCAATGCGAAGTAGAATGCGTAGCTTCAAATCCATGCGAAACGAAAGTTTCTGCATCAACTACTTGCGAATATAAGTGATATAGCTTCAACTGCATGCGAAACAAACGAGTTAGCTTCAAATCCAAGAGAAACACATGAGTGAGCTACAAATCAATGCGAAGTAGAAGGCTTAGCTTCAAATACATGAGAAATAAATGATTTATCTTCAGATAATTGCGATATAAGTGATATAGCTTCAAATGCAGGCGACGAGATATCTTCAAATCCATGTGAAACACATGATTTATCTCCAAATCAAAGCGAAGTAGAAGGCTTAGCTTCAAATACATGCGATACAAATGGATTAGCTTCAAATACTTGGGATATACACGATTTAGCTCCAACTGCATGCGAAACAAACGAGTTAGCTTCAAATCCAAGCGAATCAAACGAGTTAGATTCAAATTTAAGCGAAACACATGATTTAACTTCAAATCAATGCGAAGTAGAAGGCTTAGTTTCACATCAATGCGAAAGAAATGGTTTAGCTTCAAATACTTCTGATACACATGATTTAGCTTCAACTGCATGCGAAGTAAACGAGTTAGATTCAAATCCTTGCGAAATACATGATTTAGTTTCAAATCAATGCGAAGTAGAAGGTTTAGCTACAAATCCATGCGAAACAAATGGTTTAGCTTCAAATCAATGCGAAGTAAAAGGCTTATCTTCAAATCCATGCGAAGAAAATGGTTTAGCTTCAAATACTTATGATGTACATGATTTAGCTTCAACTGTATGCCAAGGAAACGAGATAGTTTCAAATCCATGCGAAGCACATGATTTAGCATCAAATCAATGCGAAGTAGAAGGCTTAGCTTCAAATCCAAGGGTAACACATGATTTAGCTTCAAATCAATGCGAACTAGAAGGCTTAGCTTCAAATGCATGCGAAACAAATGATTTATCTTCAGATAATTGCGATATAAGTGATGTACCTTCAAATGCAGGCGAAACAAACGAGTGAGCTTCAAATTAACGCGAAGTAGAAGCCTTATCTTCAAATCCATGCGAAACAAATGGTTTAGCTTCAAATTCATGCGAATCACATGGTTGAGCTTCATAGCTTCATATTCTTGCAAAACAGATGGTTTAGATTCAGATACTTGTGATATACATGATTTAGACTCAACCGCAGGCGAAACAAACGAGTTAGCTTCAAATCCATGCGATAAACATGACTTAACATTAAATCAATGCGAAGTAGAAAGCTTATCATCAAATCCATCCGAAACAATTGGTTTAGCTTCAAATACTTGCGATATGAATGAAATAGCTTCACATGCAGACGAAACAAACGAGATAGCTTCAAATCCATGCGAAGCACATGATTTAGCATCAAATCAATGCGAAGTAGAAGACTTAGCATCAAATCCATGCGACAAGAATGAATTAGCTTCACATGTTTGCGATATAAATGATGTACCTCCAAATGCAGGCGAAACAAACCAGTTAGCTTCAAATCCATGCGAAATACATGATTTAACTTCAAATCAATGCGAAGTAGAAGGCATAGCTTCACATCAATGAGAAAGAAATGGTTTAGCTTCAAATACTTATGATACAGATGATTTAGCTTCAACTGCATGCGAAACAAACGAGTTAGATTCAAATCCAAGCGGAACACATGATTTAACTTCAAATCAATGCGAAGTAGAAGGCTTAGTTTCACATCAATGCGAAAGAAATTGTTTAGCTTCAAATACTACTGATACACATGATTTAGCTTCAACTGCAAGCGAAACAAACGAGTTAGATTCAAGTCCATGCGAAATACATGATTTATTTTCAAATCAATGCGAAGTAGAAGGTTTAGCTACTAATCCATGCGAAACAAATGGTTTAGCTTCAAATCAATGCGAAGTAAAAGGCTTATCTTCAAATCCATGCGAAGAAAATGGTTTAGCTTCAAATACTTGTGATGTACATGATTTAGCTTCAACTGCATGCCAAGGAAACGAGTTAGCTTCAAATCCATGCGAACCACATGATTTATCTGCAAATCAATGCGAAGTTGAAGGCTTAGCTTCAAATCCAAGTGTAACACATGATTTAGCTTCAAATCAATGCGAACTAGAAGGCTTAGCTTCAAATGCATTCGAAACAAATTGTTTAGCTTCAAATACTTATGATACAGATGATTTAGCTTCAACTGCATGCGAAACAAACGAGTTAGATTCAAATCCAAGCGAAACACATGATTTAACTTCAAATCAATGCGAAGTAGAAGGCTTAGTTTCACATCAATGCGAAAGAAATGGTTTAGCTTCAAATACTTCTGATACACATGATTTAGCTTCAACTGCATGCGAAGCAAATGAGTTAGATTCAAATCCATGCGAAATACATGATTTAGTTTCAAATCAATGCGAAGTAGAAGGTTTAGCTACAAATCCATGCGAAACAAATGGTTTAGCTTCAAATCAATGCGAAGTAAAAGGCTTATCTTCAAATCCATGCGAAGAAAATGGTTTAGCTTCAAATACTTGTGATGTACATGATTTAGCTTCAACTGTATGCCAAGGAAACGAGATAGTTTCAAATCCATGCGAAGCACATGATTTAGCATCAAATCAATGCGAAGTAGAAGGCTTAGCTTCAAATCCATGCATCAAAAATGAATTAGCTTCACATGCTTGCGATATAAATGATGTACCTTCAAATGCAGGCGAAACAAACGAGTGGGCTTCAAATCCAAGCGTAACACATGATTTTGCTTCAAATCAATGCGAAGTAGAAGGCTTATCATCGAAATCATGCGAAACAAATGGATTAGCTTCAAATACATGTGATATAAATGATTTAGATCAGCTGCATGCGACACAAACGATTTTGCCTCGCACCTAAGGGAGACACATGATTTAAATTCAAATCAATGCGAAGTAGAAGGCTTAGCTTCACATCAATGAGAAAGAAATGGTTTAGCTTCAAATACTTATGATACAGATGATTTAGCTTCAACTGCATGCGAAACAAACGAGTTAGATTCAAATCCAAGCGAAACACATGATTTAACTTCAAATCAATGCGAAGTAGAAGGCTTAGTTTCACATCAATGCGAAGTAGAAGGTTTAGCTACAAATCCATGCGAAACAAATGGTTTAGCTTCAAATCAATGCGAAGAAAATGGTTTAGCTTCAAATACTTGTGTTACGGCCAAGTGGCCAGGATTTATGGCAGGGGCCATGTGCTTGGGTACCCGGACGGTATGGGTCTGTCCCGGGCCGTTCCCGGGCACATGTGGCACCGTCATAACGTCTCCTGGTCCTTGACTACGGTCCAGTCAATTACGGTTGGGTCTGGCATTGTTCGGGCACGTAGGCCCATCAGCGCGGGATGGCTAGCAGAAGTTATTTTGCCACTCTCCCTCCTAACTCCCGGCCCACCGTTTTGGGGCCGTTTCACTGGATTCGGGATTGCACTGATTGGACCGTAATTCCTTGCCGCCCACCCTAGGTCAAGAGAAGTAGGGAGGACCGAGGTCATATTAGGCATGACTCCGGTCCTCTAGGGACAGACAACTTCAGATAGACAGAAAGCACAGACAACACCAGACAAGACAGACAGAAAGCACAGAAGAACAGACAGACTTTCAGACAGAACAGAACAGAACACATATAGAGATACGCGTAACGGTTAGGTTGCGCGTTACAAATAGAGTCCCACTACAGTGGGTGGTCCTTCGAGGTAGTCGGCACCAAGTGCAATATTCAGAGGATCTCCGTCATCCATCTGATGAGTCCTCAACAACTTGTGATGTACATGATTTAGCTTCAACTGCATGCCAAGGAAACGAGTTAGCTTCAAATCCATGCGAACCACATGATTTAGCTTCAAATCAATGCGAAGTACAAGGCTTATCTTCAAATTCATGCGAAACAGATGGTTTAGCTCAATATTCATGCGAAACAGATGGTTTATATTCAGATACTTGTGATAAACACGATTTAGCTTCAACTGCATGCGAAACAAACGAGTTAGCTTCAAATCCAAGCGGAACACATGATTTACCTCCAAATCAATGCGAAGTAGATGGCTTAGCTTCAAATACATGCGAAACAAATGCTTTAGCTTCAAACACTTTTGATAATCATGATTTAGCGTCAACTGCATGCGAAACAAACGAATGAGCTTCATATCCAAACGTAACACTTGGTTTAGCTTCAAATCAATGCGAAGTAGAAGGCTTAGCTTCAAATCCATGCGAAACAAATGGTTTAGATTTAAATACTTGCGATATAAGTGACATAGCTTCAAATGCAGGTGAAACAAACGAGTGAGCTTCAAATCCAAGCGTAACAGATGATTTAGCTTCAAATCAATGCGAAGTAGAATGCGTAGCTTCAAATCCATGCGAAACGAAAGTTTCTGCTTCAACTACTTGCGAATATAAGTGATATAGCTTCAACTGCATGCGAAACAAACGAGTTAGCTTCAAATCCAAGAGAAACACATGAGATAGCTACAAATCAATGCGAAGTAGAAGGCATAGCTTCAAATACATGAGAAATAAATGATTTATCTTCAGATAATTGCGATATAAGTGATATAGCTTCAAATGAAGGCGACGAGATATCTTCAAATCCATGTGAAACACATGATTTATCTCCAAATCAAAGCGAAGTAGAAGGCTTAGCTTCAAATACAAGAGAAAAAATGAGTTATCTTCAGATAATTGCGATATGAGTGATATAGCTTCAAATGCAGGCGAAACAATCGAGTTAGCTTCAAATCAATGCTAAGAAGAAGTCTTATCTTCAAATCCAAGCGAAACAAATGGTTTAGCTACAAATACTTGTGATATACATGATTTAGCTTCAAATACACGCGAAACAAACGAGTTAACTTCAAGTCCATGCGAATCAAGTGATTTAGATTCAAATCAAAGCGAAGTAGAAGGCTTAGCTTCAAATACATGAGAAACAAATGAGTTATCTTCAGATAATTGCGATATAAGTGACATAGCTTCAAATGCAGGCGACGAGATATCTTCAAATCCATGTCAAACACATGATTTAGCTTCAAATCAATGCGATGGAGAAGGCTTAGCATCAAATCCATGCGACAAAACTTATTTAGCTCCATATACTTGCCATATAAGTGATATAGCTTCAAATGCAGGCGAAACAAACGAGTGAGCTTCAAATCCAAGCGTAACACATGATTGAGCTTCAAATCAATGCGAAGTAGAAGTCTTATCTTCGAAACCATGCGAAACAAATGGTTTAGCTTCACATACTTGTGATATACATGATATAGCTTCAAATGCAGACGAAACAATCGAGTTAGCTACAAATCCATGCGATACACATGACTTAGCTTTAAATCAAAGCGAAGTAGAACGCTTATCTTAAAATCCATCCGAAACAAATGGTTTAGCTTCAAATACTTGCGATATAAATGAAATAGTTTCAAATGCATGCGAAACAAACGAGTATGCTTCAAATGCAAGCGAAACACTTCATTTAGCTTCAAATCAATGCGAAGTAGAAGGCTTAGCTTCAAATCCATGCGAATCAAATGGTTTAGCTTCCAAATCTTGTGATATACATGATTTTGCTTCAACTGCATGCGAAACAAACGAGTTAGCTTCAAATCCATGCAAAACAAACGAGTTAGCTTCAAATCCATGCGAAACTCATGATTTAGCTTCAAATCAATGCGAAATAGAAGGCTGATTATCGAATCCATGCGAAACAAATGGTTTAGCTTCAAATACTTGTGATATACATGATTTAGATTCAACTGCATGCGAAACAAACGAGTTAGCTTCAAATCCATGCAAAATACATGATTTAGCTTCAAATCAATGCGAAGTAGAAGGCTTAGCTTCAAATACATGCGAAACTGGTGGTTTATATTCAGATACTTGTGATAAACATGATTTAGCTTCAATTGCATGCGAAACAAACGAGTTAGCTTCAAATTCATGCGTATCACATGATTTAGCTTCAAATCAATGCGAAGTAGAAGGCTTAGCTTCAAATACATGAGAAACAAATGATTTATCTGCTGATAATTGCGATATAAGTGATATAGCTTCAAATGCATGCGAAACAAACGACTTAGCTTCAAATCCAACCGAAACACTTGATTTAGCTTCAAATCAATGCGCAGTAGAAGGCTGATTCTCGAATCCATGCGAAAAAAAATGGTTTAGCTTCAAATACTTGTGATATACATGATTTAGCTACAACAGCATGCGAAACAAACGAGTTAGATTCAAATTCAAGCGAAACACATGACTCAGCATCAAATCAATGCAAAGTGGAAGGCTTATCTTCGAATCCATGCAAAACAAATGGTTTAGCTTCAAATACTTGATTTATACATGACTTAGCTTCAACTGCATGCGAAACAAACGAGTGAGCTTCATATCCAAACGTAACACTTGGTTTAGCTTCAAATCAATGCGAAGTAGAAGGCTTAGCTTCAAATCCATGCGAACAGAATAATTTGGCTTCAAATACTTGCGAATATACGTGATATACATTCAACATCATGCGAAACAATCGAGTTATCTTCAAATCCCTGCGAAACACATGATTTAGCTTCAAATCAATGCGAAGTTGAAGGCTTAGCATCAAATCTATGCGAAACACATGATTTAGCTCCAAATTCATGCGAATCACATGGTTTAGCTTCATAGCTTCATATTCTCGCAAAACAGATGGTTTAGATTCAGATACTTGTGATATACATGATTTAGACTCAACCGCAGGCGAAACAAACGAGTTAGCTTCAAATCCATACGATACACATGATTTAGCTTTAAATCAATGCGAAGTAGAAGGCTTAGCTTCACATCAATGCGAAAGAAATGGTATAGCTTCAAATACTTGCGATATAAATGAAATAGCTTCAAATGCAGACGAAACAAACGAGATAGCTTCAAATCCATGCGAAGCACATGATTTAGCATCAAATCAATGCGAAGTAGAAGGCTTGGCTTCAAATCCATGCGACAAAAATGAATTAGCTCCACATGCTTGCGATATAAATGATGTACCTTCAAATGCAGGTGAAACAAACGAGTTAGCTTCAAATCCATGCGAAACACATGATTTAGCTTCAAATATATGGAAACAAACGATTAAGCTATAAATCCATGCGAAATATACGATTTAGCTTCAAATGCATACGATATAAATGATATAGGTTCAAATCCATGCGAAACATACGATTTAGCTTCAAATACATGCGAAATACTTGAAATCTATGGAAACAAAAGACTAAGCCACAAATCCATGCGAAACAAACGATTTATCTTCAAATCTATGCGAAATACATGATTTAGCTTCACATCCATGCGAAGTACATGATGTAGTTCAAATGCATACCAAACAAACGATTTAACTTCAAATTGATACGAAACACGTGATTTAGATTCAAATTTAAACGAAACACATGTATGTCAAAACGACCCCGGTTGCAATTAACTCTTTGAAAGCTGCATTTATATACTTTTGAAAGACGGCTGGCGAATTACATAACCCAAACGGAACCTTTAAAAATTCATAATGACCGGTGGGAGTTACGGTGGCGGTATATTTTCTGCTATTCTCATTAATGGAAACATGAAAAAATCCATTTCTGAGATCCAACGTACTAAATACTTTCGCGCCTCCTAATAAATCCAATTGATTCTCTATCAAAGGTAGGGGATATCTATCTTTTACCATTTTTTTTATTAAGCTGTGTGTAGTCAATTCAAATTCTGGTTGTGTCATCCTTCTTCTTTACTAGTACAATTGGACTTGCGTAATATGAACAAGACTCTCGAATTATTTCATCTTTCAACCATGACGTTATTTGTTTATCAACTTCAGATTTATCCCCGGGAGACAATCTTCGCGGTCTCTCGTACACTGGGATCTCGTCTTGCAGTATCAAGCTCATTTTAATCCCTACTTCTTTCGTTTTAGATGGTTTATCATTTGCAACACAATCTTCTATAACATTTCTGTGTTCAGGAACCGCAATGTGTGATAAATCTACATTGTCAACTATAGCCTCGACATTGACATTAAATATTTCCGGCAAATCTATTTTTTTAATAAAAATTTCTCCTCCTTTCATACTTAGTTCTACGGAATCTAAAAATTCTGTACCGATTATTAAACTAAGGGACGACAAGGTATTGGGTAGAACGTGTATATTTATTGGATATGTTATCGGATCTATTGCAATAGTTGTTGAAAATTCCCCTGATGTGTGGTTGCTCTCTGCTCCGACACCACGAAATTGCAAAATCATATTATTCAATCTAGGAGCACCAATTTTAACATAATAATCCGCACGCATCAAATTCAGATCGCTTCCAGAATCTATAAACGCTGTCAACTTACAATTTCCGACTTGCACCTCTTTAACTCGCTTCTTCCTCGACGCTTCAGACATACTACTCACAACCCTTGCTGGTCCATTCGCACCGTTACAGCTTGACGCAACATGCCCAAAGCCTTGACACTTAAAACACTCGGGTCCACTTTCTTTCGTCGGGCAGTTTGCAGCCGTATGGTATCGGTTTCCACACAAAAAACATCGCCGTATTTCTTGCCGTGCCTCTTGCTGTGATTCACCTTGTGATGAGGTTCCATGGACGGTCATCTTCTTCTTCCCCTCAGGTCGCCTGTTTTTCGTTCTTGATTTTTCCTCCATGTCTTCGTAAATTTCGAATTTTTCTTTCAACTCACGTATATTTCTAGCACCGTACAATATTGTTTTGTTTATCTCGAAATCCTGAACTCCGTCAATAATATACTTAATAACTGTTGATACTTCCATGTCCGCTTGCTTCGCAATCTCCAACATTTGATAAATGTATTCTTGATACGACTCGTTCGATTTTTTAATTTTACGTGACAACTCTGTATGTATCTTGTACGTATCTGCAGTTTTAGCAAATTCAGATTCCAATGCTCGCTTCATCTCGATCCATTTGCGACAACATTTTTCATAGTCAACGAACAATCTCGCCGATCCACGCAATAACCGCTTCACATAAATAACTTTTTGTACTTCACTCCATTCACATAGCTCCGCCATGTCTTCAAACTCTTCGAGCCAACAACGAATGTTTGCTTTATCGTCTCCGCTAAATGTACGCATGGACTCCTCAACATCCCTGAATGTTAACGCCTGCATCCGTCGCACGCACCGTCTCACATCGCTTTCTTCTTCTTCATCTTCACTGCCATCAATATCATCTTCCTCTTCGGCATGTTCGATTTGCAACATTATGGCTGCTTTAAGCCGATCTTGTAATTGCTTCTTATTTCCCGACGTCCTCAGTTTGCTACTCTTCAATTCTTCCTTTAATTCGGTTAACTTCATTGTTAAAATTTCCTCTAATTTGTCAGCAGATAGGCTTGCTTGTGATACTTCGATAACGGTATCGTTTCCTTCAGACATCTTAAAAGGTTTATCAATGCACAACACAACAACTAAAGTTCAACTCTCAACTCCTACAGTCACAATATCATTGTTATCATTCAGCGCTACATTTTCCTCAAATCCCGGCTGAGCCCTAAAAATTATGTAGAAATTGTCTAATATTTAAACAATATAGAATCTGTATCGATTAGGAAAGGACTAAACGTGGTGAAGACAGAAAATATCGCGTACCGTACCTACAACTAGGATTACAACTACTTCACTTAATTTTACAACTTGCAACACTCCTGACTCGATGACTCTCGAACACTCTCTGTCCACTCCAAACACGCTCCTTCGACGCAATGCCTGCCTTTTCTAAAAACGTGACAATCGCATCCGCCGGCTCTCCGTCGCCAAGGGTTTTTTTCATCTGACCCGGCCTTCGCCAAAGTTTCTCTTCTATTGCCTACCATAAATACAAAGACTTAAAACTACGGTCTCCTATGCCTAACATTCCTCCTCGTCCTAAACGTACCCATTAAATTACGATACTACAATAGTATAGAATAGTGCAGAATAGTATAGAATTGTATAAAATAGTACAGAATTCGTTAAAAATCATTAAAATATCTTACAGTATATATCATCATTTTCTTCATTTATTTTGACAATTATTCAAAACTATTTTCTACATTTATTTTGTAATTTGTGCAAAATTATTTTCTCCATTTTTTTCGACAATTGTAGAATACTGTTTTCGTCATTTATTTTAGAAATTATGTACAGAAATGTTCTCCATCTATTTGTGAACTTATTTGCAGGTATATGCGAAAACAAGTTTCGAATGCTTTAAAAACTTAATTGTCTGATGAAAATTTGTTTTATAAAATTATACTTGATTGAAACCGGAGAAAGATTAGACACGTTTGTTTCATTGGAAGATTGATAGCGTCGACAGCACGGGAAAAGGGCAAGCAGCAAGCTGTAACGGTTGCATAATTACCGTTACGTCGAATAATTATTTTAATGAGCTGAAGTGTAGCAAATTAGTTTCAAACACGTTTCGAGCGCACCGGCGCCTCTGTTACTACCCTCCTCCGTCCGTGTATCCGCAATAACGAAATTTTCTCGAGGCTTATAAATTCTGTGTACTTGCTGCAGAATAAAAGCCTAATTAATTACCATCCACTGGAATGCGGCGTGCTCTCTGTGATTTAATTCAAGTCTGAAAAACGAAGAAAATTATTTCGATAATACCTGATTGAAAGAATTCCTTTAGAAACAGCATTTAACAGACGACATCTTTTTTTAATGTATTAGAAATCTCGGTTTTCAAACTTATATAGTAACAGGATTTTAAAAAAATATAATAATTATCGAAGACAGAAATAATTGTTAAATATGCACCTAGAAAAATTCATCCAAATAATCTTCTAATACGTCCAGAAACTATTTCTGATTCTTCTGCAATTAAATAAAATGGAATTTGACTGAATTCGATTGATATACTGGTAATTAATGTTGAACAAATAGGTGAAGCTACTTTAAATATAAATTTCATCGAATTTCGATAATTTAAGAATTTTAGAAATAAATTTTTCTACTGATGTTATTAAATTAATAATAATTTTAATCAAAATTCTAAGTATGTAAATATGGAAAAATTGATCACAACATTTAAATGCAATATTAACATTATTATCGATATAAATAAGTAATATAACCAAAACTAAGAAATTATTTATTTGATAATTTAATTAGATATATAGAATGTTGCAGATTAACAATATTAGTAACAATATTAACAGTATTATAAACATGAATAAATAACAATTCAAGCTACGAGATCTTTTATTACTAAGGACAATATTAACATTATTGCAGATATGGACAAATAACGATTGAAAATAGAAACTTCTGTGGCGGCTACCTACAGACCCGCCAGCAGAGGGCTCCTCTTTACGCTAGTAACAGATCCGCCTCGATCCCTATATATACAGAAACTTCGTCCTACCCCCACGTCTAAGGCAAGGGCCCGCTAGGATAGCCTTACCGATGAGTCCTCTAGCGGGCCCCGGACGAAACGTCTCCCCTCTCCTTTTCTCGACCAAACACACACAACGACCGTCGCCAAACTTCTTTATTAAATAATTTAATCATATCGATAAAATGTCGCAAGTTAATAAATGTTATAAATAATATCACATTATTATACATATTCTTAGCACACGTACTGCCGAATCAACTACGACATTGTTACAAATATAAATAAGTAAAAATGAAAACTAGACAATTCTTTATTAAACATTTTAATCAAGTGTCTACAACGTTGCAAATTAATTTGCTATTCAGCTGACGAGCTAAATGAACCAATTCGTAGGAAACACGCCAGAAGATCGTTCCCGGATCAACGATTCCAAGAAAATTAAGTTTCAAACGAAAATGGCCGATGGATGCCGCGGTCGAGCGCGGGAAATTCAAAAGCTGCCGGCGATGAGAATCGAATTCAAACCGCTGGCGGAGAGCAGTTTACATATTTAATGGCGTGTGATTAAAGAAACCGCGCACAGTGAAAATAAATGCGTAAAGCTTCCGGAAACTCCCGTGGGATGGCGGCTGATTAGGCGAACAGCGTTGCTCGGCACCGCGTCGGAACTCTCGTCCAATGTAATGGCGGTTAATATCTCTATCGATTCGAATTGAAAACGGCGAAATTCCTGATATCCGAGATCGCCGACGAGCATTTGTATAAATTCGTTATTAAAATGAAAATACTCCGGGCCGCCGTTTCGGTTTTACGTTCGCGCTCCGCCATGACCGGGAAGGTTCAAAGGATGATATTTCAGCTGCGCGAGAAATGAACTCGCGAGCTGCGGTCTCCGTTGCATTTTTTCGACCAACTGCAAAATTTTTTTTGGAAATTTTTGACGGCAAAAGTTATGTATATACACAAAAAATTTTGTAACAATATGATTATATACAAATTATGTTTCGTTGTTAAAATATTTTATATTTTTTAAAAAGTCCCAAATGGGGATTGCGACAGGTTGCATGAATAAAAAGAAAGAAAAACATTCTTTTTATAGTGTATAAAACAAAAGACCGAGTAAGTAATAGATAGTTACTATAAGCTCTACATTACATATTTATGTATGGTATTTAATTATAATATAAAAACCGAACCAAAAATGTCATGCTTCAAATATGATAATTTTGTCATGTTCAACTTATTATTATACGATTATAATATTCTTGCGAAGTACACAATTTCTCTCGCGTCGCGGCATTTTATTTACAATAAAGAATATTAACTATAACACAATTCGATACAATAACAATTCAGATCTTTCAGAAGTAGGATGTTGATCGTTCGACGGTCCGATCTCGACTCTTCGATTGTCCGTTGATAACACACCTCCGTGGCAACCCCTATTTTCTATTATTCTTTAAGGAGTTGTTCACAACAGGGCAGTTTCACATTACAGCGACTTGATTTGGACAAGTCGCCGTAACAATATATATATTATACGATTATTTATTATTATACGATTATATGACGCATATTATTATGCGATTCCCTTGTTAATAAATACATACAAATTCTGTTTAATTTAAAACGCAATAAAATTTCTGTGCAACATGGGTCTATTTTATTTTCTGAAATCCTGTGCCCCAAATAGTTAAAGTGGGTTAATCGTCAGAGCTTAGATGTAAAAAATGTTTAAAAATGCAACGTTTCCAGCGATATTCGCCGAAACTGTTCGAGCAAGAAAAACGTTATCTGCGCCTGAACGTTTCGAGAGTTTCAAGTGTTATTACTGGACAAGTACCGTAATCGAATTGTGATTTACTTTCGAGAATGTAACATCCTGCCCCGGGAACAGAGGCCACGATTCGAAAACAAGCATTGCTTACGTGATGGGAAATGTGAAATTGCGTCAGCGTAGCTCCAATCGAGTGTCCGTAAAAATCGCGTTGTCTCGTGAGACAACGTGAGACTGCTCGAAGTATTCGATTTTTCCCCATCATTGTACCCGTAAATATTATACTTCAATAGCAAATGCGAGTTGTCCTTTCAGATCCTTGTCGTAGACAGCGAGAGGTGCCATGTCGAACAACGCTGTCATTGTTTTTGCTCTTCTATATAAGCACGTGCGTTAATAGAACGATCTTCCATTTAATCGGCAAAAATGTCGGATTACGGAAGCAGGTGAAGTCGTATTTTTAAGTTAAAAAGCAAACCGGTCGCCGAAGCGCGCACAAAGTTTTTGTAATCTCGTTGTTCTTCCAGCTTCGTTTGATCCTGCTCCGAGAGGAAACTTTTATTTCTTAACGGTGTTTAATGCGACACCGGAATCACCGAGCCAATCACAATGACAGAATTCTTGATAAAAATATTTTGTTTAGATTCATTCATTCGTGAATTCATGAATTTTTTTAATAACGATATTTATTTTAATCATATTCATGAATTTTTAATAACGATATTTATTTTAAATATATTCACTCATGAATTCATGCATTTTTGATAACGATATTTATTTTAGATTTTTGCAAATTTATTAATTATTAAGCATTCAAATATGTTTATTTTCATATTTATTTATTATATAAACTTTCAGAATAATATACTCATGCTTCAA
This sequence comes from Megalopta genalis, assembly GCF_051020955.1. Taxonomy (NCBI): domain Eukaryota; kingdom Metazoa; phylum Arthropoda; class Insecta; order Hymenoptera; family Halictidae; genus Megalopta; species Megalopta genalis. Next base: position 1,618,559 of record NW_027476100.1, read on the forward strand.
ACTCTTCGAAAGTATATAGTTTTTAATTTTGTTTACCATTAAATGCTTACAATTGTTTATTTTCAGATTTATTTATTAGTGAACGTTCAAAATCGTATATTGTTCAATTTACTTGGTACAGGAGATTTGAAATTGTACATTGTTATATTTAATTGCTACTAAATGTTCGAAATTGTACATTGTTAAATTTATTTGGTACTGTATTTTCAAAAATTATGTATTGTCACATTAATTTGTCACTAAATGCTCGAAAGTATATATTTTTTACTTTTAGTCCAGTACTAAATTTTTATTATACATTCGCAATTACATATTTTTAAATTCGTGTGGTACTAAATTATTCGCTATTTTCATTTTCCGATTCAAATTACTAGCAATTGATCAAAAACATATAGACTTTCTAATTTGTTCAGTAGTAAATTTTTATCATGATTCATTTTCAGATTCATTTATTACTAAATGTTCATATCATTATGGACATACAGTGGTTCGCGAAAGTGTTCGCGTGCACATCTTTTAAAAAGCAGTAACCTTTTTTAAAGCTGATCTAAACGACTTCAATTTTTGTCAGGTGGGTTTTAAAAGGCGTACGAAAATTTTTGCGGGCCACTGTACATGTGAAAATCATGTACAGGAACATGTTTCAAAATTTTTAATAATACATAATTATATTTATTATAATTATATAAATATAATTATAATTTATATTATTTATAATTATATAAATTTACTATTATTATTAGCGTTATATTAGTATTGTAATTTACAGAAGGTAATGCTAATCGGCCGAGAGAGAGAGAAAGAAAGAGAGGGAGAGAGAGAGGGTGAAGGAGAGAGAAAGAAAGAGAGGGAGAGAAAGAGAAAGAGAGAGAGAGGGGGGGAGACTTAACGCCGTGCTTTCTTTCGATCTTGATCCTGATTTATCTGAACTTTGACGCTCCCATTTGTCCTTCTTTACGCCGCCAATACGCGGTTCCGGCTTCTTAAGCCGGTGGTCGCGTTTCCGGCGTTGTCGTCCACGGTTACCATGTCGTGCGATCGATCTTCATTCAGCTGCAGTTGGTCAGGGGCTTCGGTAATTAATTCGCTGAATCTGGTCGCTACTTGCTTCCATTTCAGCAGGTCAGCTGGCTGCAATAGTAGACGATCGATCAATCCCCGGGAAAATCTATGTAATTTAGACCACGATTTGTTCTCCTTCGATTCGAGGAATCAGTCTTGCGAGCCCGTTGAATCGTGAGCGTTTTTACAACCCGACAAAGTATAATCCTCCCGGTCTCGAATATTAATTAACAAGAGCCCGGACTGATCGAATTCGGCAGCGATAAATAAAAATAGAATCTGCCCGACCTACATCCGTTCATTAACTTGCCCCGGAGAGCAACGCTCTGGGCCAGATGACATCAGCGAAAGAAATAGATCTCTTTGTCTTACAGTTTTGGTATGAAATCCCGAGATTTCCGTTCGAATTTCACCGTTGGGCAATTTTTGTCTTTGGCTCTTTAACGGCAAGAGAAAATTCAGTAGGAAATTCGTTAGGAATTTTACTAGAAAAAATAACTTGGTTGTATTTTACGTACAAATATCCAACAATTTTAATATGTTTTAGAATCTTCGGTATTAAGTACACCAGAAAATTGACTAGGAATATCACTAGAAAAAATTATTTTTTATGTTCAGATTTATGTATTTTATGTATAATTTTTCATCGATGTTCCCATATTTTTTAAATTTTCGATATAAAGTTCGGTAGAAAAATCATGAGAAACTAACTAGGAGATATACTAAGAAATTTACTACATATAATTACTAGGTCTATTCAGATTTATGTATTTTATGTATAAATTTCCATCAATGTTTAATCAGTTGAACATCTTTGACGGATGATTTTTCTAGAAACTTTACTGGGGAAGTCACTAGAAAACTCGCTAGTAAATTCGCTAAGAAAAATTACATTTTTATACAGATTTGTATATCTAATTTTTATATTTAAATGTCCATTAATGTCGATATATTTTAAAATCGTAATAATACTGACGCGATAAATGTTTTTATTTAATAGTAATATCTTGAATTAGTAATTGTATGCAAGAGAACATTTGTGTATGTTTTAGGACAATTTCAGCTGAATGCTTACACGTGTTATTAGACCAACTGGACTAATTCACTAACTGGACAATTCACTAAAAGGTACCTATCGAAAAGATATAGCGATGTTTTTGGAACCTCGTGTAGCATCTAGTCTGTGGTGATTAATGGTTTCAGGTTGGTTATCTCGCTAGCGGACGACGAAAATAGGAAATTCCATTAACACTTAACCTGAATCGACCAAGCAGGGCTCCTGGGTTAAAAGAACAGATCCTTATAAAAAAGATGCTTACAGTAAGAAGATCCAGTAAAAAGGTTTCTTACTGGCTTAATTTAAAATGGCCTCTAGGAAGTCATACTGATAATAATAGAAGAATCTTCTGCAGTACCAAGACTGGAGTGATTAATGATGTTATACCTAACCTAAACTCATTGACTAGAAATTTAGAAATAACAAAGACATTATTTATAGAAGAAGGCTATATACAAACTAAGATTTGTACATCTCACTAGAAGGAAAAGGTCACTAGAATGTGAGTAGAATAATCTTAATTCTAACCTAAACTCATTCGATAAAAATTTAGAAATAACGAAGAAATTATTTATAGAAGAGGGTTATATACTAAAGAACTAGATACAAATTAAGGTTTGTATATCTTACTAGAAGAAAAAGGCCATTAGAATCTTAGCAGAAAATCATATCATAGTCATGTCATAGTAAATATTTGGAACCCTACAGGCATGCCAAAATTAAAATATTGAAGCCCTAGGAGAAGCAGTGTAAAATTAAAGAGAATAACACAATCTGAAAATTTAGCTCAACCCCATCTGGGGGTAAGATAATTTCGAAGCAACGTGTAACCTCTCTCTCTCAGTGGCCGTATTTCTGGGATTCTACGTCATCTGCTAGTTAAGTGAGTGAAAACTCAAATATTAAAGCCGTAGGGGGCTATTATAATGTGCTAGAATTCGGAAATAGCCCGAACAGAGTCGGTGGTACCGCGATCCAAATATTAAATCCTTAGGGGGACTATTGTATCGCAGAATTAGAGGATTCCGCAAGTGCAGAATTTACATGAAAAGGAAAATGATATAAAGCAATCTTTAACCTTTATGGTTATATTTCTGGGATTCTACCTCGTTCGCTGGTCAGGTACCATACCCCAAATGTTAAGCCCTTGGGGAGACCATTATATCATAGAAGTAGAGTATTCCACAAGTGCAGAATTTATACTAAAAGGAAGATAATTTAAAGCAACCTTTAACCTTTACGGTTATATTTCTGGGATCCTAGATCGTTTGTTCTAGAGAGGGCTATTAAACCTGAAATATTAAATTCCCAGGGACGATATTATATCATAGAATTATATATAGCTCAAATAGGGAGAAAATGATTTAAAGCAATCTAATCTGGATTCATAAATATAGGGAACAAAACTCTAATGTGGTAATGCAGTATCAATGGTACTGTAGCGGCACACGGTCGGCGACCGTAATAACCATAAAACTGTCCGCTTGCAGATGTCAAGGGGTCGACGGAGAGAAAACGTCCTTGACGTTTGCAAGAACCGGAAATTCCTTTGTTTCTTTATTTTTTATCACTGCCAGATGTACTGCATGCCTGGTCGCGGAGAAAGCCGCCGGCCGCGTACCGCTGCCTGGCCGAACGGCCAGCGCACCCCTACAGCGAGGGTTCATCGATGGCTGTCTCCCCCGCTAAACTAAACGGGGGTAAAAGAAGACAGCGAGTCCCCCAAAACAGGCGTGGCCTTTTTGGGGGACGTAATATAAATAAGAGACCCGAGTCAGTCAAGAGGACAGTCGATATTTTCCAGTTCAGTTTTTCTGAGCCCTCAGTACCAATATACGCACTGCCAAATTCTAGGATGTTAAAACCTAGAGTAATAAAATTTAGGATGACAAAGTCTATGCCTCTTAAAGCTAGTGTACCGACGCATTGAAACTAAGATCAAGGGGTGTTAAAGTTGAAGATAGTATTCTAGAGTATTCTTTGGAAGTATATGTTTTCCTGGGGATTCACAAAAGAGAGACCCAAAATGTGGGATGTCACCTCATCTAAGGTCCCTAAATCTGGAATGCTACCATCTAGGGTCCCTAAAACTGGAATGTCACTATCCAGGATCCCTAAAACTGAGATGTCACCGTCTAGGATGCTTAAAAACTGGGATGATATCGTCTAGGATCTTTAAAACTGAGCTATCGCCATCTACGGCCCCTAAATCTGTGTTACTATGATGTGATGTTCAACAATCTATGTTACTATAATCTAGTGTTCCAACATCTATGTTACTATGATCTAGTGTTCCAAAATCTATGTTGCTATAATCTAGTATTCCAAAATCCATGTTACTATGATCCAGTGTTCCAAAATATATGTAACTATAATCTAGTGTTCTGTAATCCATGTTACTATGATCAAGTAATCCAAAATCTATGTTACTATGATTCAGTGTTCCAAAATCTATGTTACTATAATCTAGTGTTCCAAAATCTATGTTGCTATGATCTAGTGTTCCGTAATCTATGTTACTATGATCTAGTGCTCCATAATCTATGTTATTATGATCTAGTGTTCCAAAATATATGTAACTATAATCTAGTGCACTGTAATCCATGTTACTATAATCTAGTGTTCCAACATCTATGTTACTATGATCTAGTGTTCCAAAATCTATGTTACTATAATCTAGTGTTCCAAATCTATGTTGCTATGATCCAGTGTTCCAAAATATATGTTACTGTAATCTAGTGTTCTGTAATCCATGTTACAATGATCTAGTATTCCAAAATCTATGTTAGTATGATTCAATGTTCCAAAATCTATGTTACTATAATCTAGTGTTCCAAAATCTATGGTGCTATGATCTAGTGTTCCATAATCTACGTTGCTATGATGTAGTGTTCCGTAATCTATGTTACTATGATCTAGTGCTCCATAATCTATATTATTATGATCTAGTGTTACAAAATCTATGTTGCTATGATCTAGTGTTCCGTAATCTATGTTACTATAATCCAGTGTTCCAAAATCTATGCTACCATGATTTAGGATCCCTAAATCAACGTTATTGTGGTCTAGTGTCCCAGAATCTATCACACCGTGATCTGCAACATCAAAACCTACGATTGTGAAGTCTGAGGTACCAAAATCCATCATTCTTAAACAACATGGCGCGAAAACGATCTATTCGCGCGAAGGATTAGTCCAGGATTGAAGAGTGAGACAGTCGGGGGGAATTTCGGGTTGTGTCAAAGCAGATAGTCGGATAGGGGAACGTTTAATCTTCGCGGTCATAGAACACGAATGGGTGAGGTTAAGTCCCGGGGCTTACCGTTAAAGTGAAAAAGACTGAGAGCAGTGCTATCGGAAGCAGCGAACCGCGTAGTTCCGATCTCTCGGACGGGGGTGTCTCAGTAAATTAAAAAGCTTGCCCAGCAGCTCTCCGTGACGGCCGCCGACGTCCTGCCGTATTAAGTCCAGGGCGTCCCTCGCAATCACATCGGCGGTCACCCCTGGATTCGTCAGCTGGTCGATGCGAAATTACCATTTAATCACCGCTCTTACGATTCTTGGCCCCCCGCCGGTAGTTATAGTCGTGCGGGAACGGATGACGCCGGATTCATGGTAACCATTGGCCTGCACTGCGTGCGCTACTTTCCTAGTTGATCGTGCTAAACGCTATTGAGGTTAGGTTAGTGGAACTTATCCGTTGTCGATGATGATGATGTTCCGAGCTAATAAGGGGAGCTTTGACTTTGGAACGACTCGATATACAATTGCGACCGTTAGTGCAACATGGCGGATGGTTGAGTTACGGTGCCAATGTCTAGTTATTTTTTGGTGATTTGACTAGTAGCGTTAGTTTTTGATTGTTCTGTTTAGAACGTTTTTGTAAATGCCTGTAGAAAATTGTATTTATGTAATTGTTTCGATGTAATATTGTTCTTTGAAATTGTTATTACTATAGAATTGTTTGAAAAGCTGTTAAAGTACGCTATTGAGGTTAGGTGTGTGACACTTGTATCAAGTGACCTTAAAATCAAGATTTGCTTATTTATCAGAAGCAAAAGTAAAAGAAGGGGTGTTTGTAGGACCTCAGATAAGAACTTTAATGACAGACAATGAACTTACAGACAAATTAAGTTAAACAGAAAAAGCAGTGTGGATTTCAATTACACTGACACTAAAAAATTTTCTTGCCAAGCAAAAATCAAAAAATTATGTTATCGTCGTGGATAATTTACTACAAAACTGTAAAAGACTTGGGTGCAACATGTCCTTCAAAATGCATTTTTTACATTCTCATTTGGATTTTTTCCCATCGAACCTTGGTGATGTGAGTGACGAACACGGTGAACGATTTCATCACGACATAACCACGATGGAAAAGCGATACCACGGAAAGAAACTAACAACGATGTTGGCGGATTATTGTTGGTGCCTTATGACAGATGACAAGGACACAACGCACAAACGAAAAACAGAACGAAGGCATTTTTAACTATTTTTGCTACAGGTAATACTAAATTTAATACAAAGTATTTTTACTTTCCTCTTTTTTCTTTATTTTGTGCTATTTACAATGGAAGGTTTGTTAATTGAAACCAATTAAAAGGTTCTTCACAGTTTGGTGAATATTATTCACAGAAATATGTAAAAAAAAACAGAACATTGAAATACTAAAAAATTCAAATATTATTTACGAAAAATGGGTGCCCCATTGGATCCCTCCATCGGTGTTGATTACGCATAGCTTCGGCTCTGCCGGACAGAGAGAAGCGAGCAGGGAAGGACATGGCGGCAAAACGCCGTGCACATGTTGCCGACGAACATTTCCTCGATCCACTCGAAATGTACATTGTTCCGACACTTTTACCGGGACGTTCCTTCTTCAGAAATGTCTACAGAATCCGTTCCTGGGTAGAGTTTTCGTGCTGAACAAAAAATTTTCGTAAAAATACAAAAATATTGCGCAGAAACTGCTCACGCCGACACTTTTTTACACTTTGACATTAATTTATTGCTATTTAGGATCAAAAACAATTAATAAATTGCATGCCACTATATTCGGGAAACTCTCCTCTATCTTTTAACACCAATTAGAACCTTCTAACGTTTACACTCTTCATGCAATACCTAATTTCTGTCGAAAGTTCTGGGTTTGTACAAAAGTTCATTTATTTAAAAAACTGAGGGTGATGGAGCAATTCGGTTTTCGGATTGATGTTCAGGAAGTAAAGTTCTACAAGAATTTCATAGTGGCTATAGGAACCCAAAAATCGTGTCGGACAGTGTTATTTACGTTGTTTTACGTTGTGTTTCTTTGTGCCGCATTGACGATTTACGTTGTTTTACGACGATTTATGTTGTTTGCTTTGTTTCGCGGTATTATTTTAAACAGTTTTACGTTGTTTTACGTTGTTATACATTTTTTTTTACAATGTTTCGTATTGTTTTACATTGCTTTACGTTGTGTTATGATGTTTTCCTTTGTTCCGCATTGATGATTTGCGTCGTTTTACGCTGTTATACTTTGTTTTTCTTTCTAACGCATCGATGATTTACGTTGTTTTACATTGTTTTACTTAGTTTTTACGTTGTTTTACGTTGTTTTACCTTGTTTTTACGTCGTTTTACGTTGTTTTACCTTGCTATACGTTGTTTTAGGTTGTCTCACCTTGTTGTTTAGAGCAGTATTACGTTGTTCTACGTTGTTATACGTTGTCTTTACGTCTCCTTATATTGTTATATGTTGCTTTACGCTGTTTGCTTTGATTTGCGTTGTTGTTTAATACAGTGGTACATTGTTTTACCATGTTATACATTGTTTTTTCGTTGTTTTATATTGTTTTACATTGCTTTGCGTTGTGTTACATTGTTTTTCTTTGTGTTAAATTGATGACTTACGTTGCTTTACGTTGTTATACCTTGTTTTTACGTTGTTTTATATCGTTTTACATTGCTTTACGTTGCGTTGCGTCGTTTTACTTGGTTTTGCATAGATGATTTACGTCGTTTCACGTTGTTTTACCTTGAATTTCTTTGTCTCGCATTCATGATTTACATTGTTTTACGATGCTTTACGTTGTTTGCTTTGTTTCGCGTCGTAGTTTAAAACAGTATTACGTTGTTTTACGTTGTTATACGTTGTTTTTACATTGTTAGAGGTACATGCGTAGAGGTAGTGGTTGGCGTAAAGGCGTAGAGGTAAAGGCAGAGGTAGAGGTAGAAGTACAGGTAGAGGTAGAGGTAGAGTCACATATGTAGAGGTAGAGGTAGAGGTAAAGGCACATGTGTAGAGGTAGAGGTAGAGGTACAGCCGTAGAGGTAGATGTAGAGGTAGAGGTAGAGGGAGAAGTACATTCGTAGATATAGAGGTGGAGGTAGAGGTACAGGCCTAGAGGTACAGGTAGAGGAAGATGTACAGGTTAAGGTAGAGGTAGAGGGACAGATGTAGTGGTAGTGGCAGAGGTATGGGTCGAGGTAAAGGTATAGAGGTAGTGGTAGAGGTAGAGTTAGAGGTAGAGGTAGAGGTAGAAGTAGAGTTAGTGGTACAGGAGTAGAGGTAAAGGTAGAGGTAGAGGTAGTGGTAGAGGTAGAGGTCCAGGCGTAGACATAGAGGTAGAGGAACAGGTGCAGACGTAGGGGCTGAGGAAGAGGTGGAGGTAAAGATAGAGCTAGAGGTACATACGTAGAGGTAGTGGTAGAGGTACATGCGTAGAGGTAGAGGTAGATGTAGAGGTACAGGCGTATATGTAGAGGTCGAGATACAGGCGCAAAGGTAGAGGTAGAGGTACATGCTTAGAGGTAAAGGTAGAGGTATAGGTTCAGACGTAGAGGTAGAGGTAGAGGTATAGGTTCAGACGTAGACGTAGAGGTCGAATTACAGGCGCAGAGGTAGAGGAAGTGGTAGATGGACCAGTACTGGCGTAGAGGTAGAGGTAGAGGTAGAGGTACAGGCGTAGAGGTTAAGGTAGAGGTGGAGGTACAGGCGTAGATGCAGATGTAGAGGTAGAGGTAGAGGTAAGGCGTAGATGTAGGGAAAGAGGTAGATGGAGTAGTACAGGCGTAGAGCTAGATGTAGAGGTAGCGGTACAGCTGGAGCTACAGGCGTAGAGGTCGATGTAGAGCTAGAGGTATATGTAGAGGTACAGACGTAGAAGTAGTTGTAGAGATAAAGGCGGAGAGTTAGAGGTACCGTCGTAGAGGTCGAAGTACATGTGAAGAGGTAGAGGTGCAGACGTAGAGGTAGAGGGGCAGGCGTAGAGGTAGAGGTAGTGGTAGAGGCAGAGCTTGAGGTAGAGGTAGAGGTAGAGGTACAGGCGTAGAGGTAGAGGTAGAGGTGCGGATAGAGATAGATGTAGAAGTAGAGGTAGAGGAACAGGCGCAGGGGTAGAGGTAGAAGTAGAGGAAGAGATAGAGGTAGTGGTAGAGATAGAGGTAGAAGTACATGCGTAGAGGTAGAGGTAGAGGTAGAAGTAAAGTTCGAGTTACAGGCACAAAGGTAGAGGTAGGGGTAAAGGTAGAGGTAGAGGTACGTGCGTAGAAGTAGAGGTACGTGCGTAGAGGTAGAGGTAGAGGTACATGCGTAGAGGTAGAGTTAGTGGTAGAGGTAGAGGTACATACGTAGACGTCGAGGTAGTGGCACATGCGTAGATGTAGAAGTATGAGTAGACGCGTAGAGGTAGGTGTAGAGCTACAGGCGTAGAGTTAGGGGTACAGGTAGAGGGGTAGGTAAGGATAGAGGTAATGGTACATACGTAGAGGTAGAGGTAGAGGTACAGGCATAGAGTTAGCGCCACAGGCGCAGAAGAAGAGGTAGAGATATAGGTACAGACGTAGAGGTAGAGGTACTGGCGTAGAGGTAGAGGTAGATGTAGATGTAGATGTAGATGTAGTGGTAGATGTAGACGAAAAGGCGTAGAGGTAGAGGTCGAGTTACAGGCGTAAAGGTAGTGGTACAGGTAGAAGTAAAGTTAGTGGCACATGCGTAGACGTAGAGGAAGAGGTACTGGTAGAGGTACAGGCGTAGTGGTAGAGGTAGAGGTAGAGGTAGAAGTAAAGTTCGAGTTACAGGCACAAAGGTAGAGGTAGGGGTAGAGGTAGAGGTAGATGTAGAGGTGGAGGTAGATATATAGGTAGAGCTACAGACGTAGAGGTAGAGGACGAGTTACGACCGTAAAAGTAGTGGTAGAGGTAGAGGTAGAGGTAGAGTTAGAGGTAGAGGTAGTGTTGGAGGCACATGAGTAGAGGTAGAGGTAGAGGTAGAGTTGGAGGCACAGGCGTAGAGAAAGAGATAGAGGTAGAAGTAGAGGGAGAATTACAGGCGCAGATACAGAGGGAGAGGGAGAGGTACGGGCGTAGAGGTAGAGTTAGAGGTAGAGTTAGAGGTAGTGGTACATGCCCAAAGGTAGAGGTAGACGTAGAAGTAGAGGTAGAGGTAGAGGTAGATGTAGAGGAAGAGTTAGAGGTAGAGGTAGAGGTACAGACGTAGACATAGTGGTAGTGGTACAGGCATAGAGGTGGAGGTAGAGATAGAGGTACAGGTACATGCGTAGAGGTAGAGGTAGACGTTGAAGTAGAGGTAGAGGTAGAGGTAGAGGCGTAGAGGTAGAGGTAGATGTAGAGGAAGAGTTAGAGGTAGAGGTAGATGTACAGACGTAGACATAGTGGTAGTGGTACAGGCATAGTGGTGGAGGTAGAGATAGAGGTACAGGTACATGCGTAGAGGTAGAGGTAGTGGTACATGCGTAGAGGCGGAGGTAGAGGTACAGGCGTAGAGATAGAGGTGGAGGTAGAAGTAGAGGTACAGACGTAGACGTAGAGTTATAGGTGCAGGCGTAGAGGTAGATGTAGTGGTAGAGGTGGAGGTGGAGATAGATGTAGATGTACATACGTAGAGATTAAGGTAGAAGTGCAGACGTAGTGGTAGGGGTACAGGCGTAGATGAAGTGGTAGAGGTAGAGGATCAGGCGTAGCGGTAGAAGTATAGTAGAGGTAGAGATAGTGGAAGAGGTAGTGATAGAAGTTCAGGTACAAGCTCTGCTCTGCTCTCGCCTGCTCCACTCTGCTCTCGACTGCTCTGCACTGCTCTCGTCTGCCCTGCACTGCTCTCGTCTGCCCTGCTCTGCTCTCGACTGCTCTGCTCTGCTCTCGACTGCTCTGCTCTGCTCTCGCCTGCTCTACTCTGCTCTCGTCTGCTCTGCTCTACTCTGGTCTGCTCTGCTCTGCTCTCGTCTGCTCTGCTCTGCTCTCGTATGCTCTGCACTGCTCTCGTCTGCCCTGTACTGCTCTCGTCTGCCCTGTACTGCTCTCGTCTACCCTGCTCTGCTCTCGTCTGCCCTGCTCTGCTCTCGTCTGCCCTGCTCTGCTCTCGTCTGCTCTGCTCTGCTCTCGTCTGCTCTGCTCTGCTCTCGTCTGCTCTGCTTTGCTCTCGTCTGCTCTGCTCTGCTCTCGTCTGCTCTGCTCTGCTCTGGTCCCGAGCTCGTCCTTTATCCGTATCCGCGGCCGTATGTAAATCGCATCTTTCACGCACGCTACGTGTACGCACTCTCTGTGTACACACTTCTACACCGTATATATTCGCGCGGATAATATTAAACGGGGCGTGGCTCTCGGCCGACTAGATTTTGCCACGGAACTTCGTCAATGAGAATTTTGATTTGCATGGAATTGAATTTCGAAAACTAGTCACCGGTCTCACCGGCGCTCACGTTTTGCAACCTCAACCGAAACTGCGGCCGTAGGGACGCTACTATCGATTACCAATCGGGTTGTCGATGGTATCGATAATATCGTTAAGACATCGTCGAAACGAATTGAAGGTTCGTGCTGATCGTACAATTTTATCAAAAATGTGCGGTGATCGAGCGAGGTTATTTGGAAATGAATACATTTTTTATTTAGGCAAAATGAATTCGATTAGTAAATTTTGGTCTATCGATATCGATGTGGTGTACATTCCTGGTCATAAGTATAATTATGTAAGATACTATAATGTATAATAAAATATATATAATATAGTATATTATAATATAATATGTAATAAAATATATACAATATAATATATTATAATATAATATGTAATAAAATATTTACAATATAATATATTATAATATAATATGTAATAAAATATATAAAATATAATATATTATAATATAATATGTAATAAAATATATACAATATAATATATTATAATATAATATGTAATAAAATATATACAATATAATATATTATAATATAATATGTAATAAAATACATAAAATATAATATATTATAATATAATATGTAATAAAATATATATATAATACAATATATTATAATATGATATGTAATAAAATATGTACAATATAAAACACATAATAAAAAATATATAATACAATATATAAGACACCTAGTGAACAGTCGTATTTTAATTACTTTAAAACACATTCCGGCATTAACGGCGATATAACATTTAAATAATTTTGGAACACCCTGTTTGCATAATTAACGGATCCAATTCGCGGCGTTATAAATATTCACGATACAAATAAATTATTCCTGTCTGGTGCACGCTGGGGCGGCCCGATCATCCAGTCGTTTGCAATTCGTAAAAACAACCGCTTCGTCGAAACTCGAATAAAATATCGCCTTATATAAAATATCGCTTATATTTAGCAATTCGAATCGGCCTCCCCTTCTCGGCGTTTAACAACGCAGCGAAGAGACGAACGCGATACGAAACGGCCGACGCGAGAAAGAGAAGTTCTCCGTGAATGGATTTCACGCGGTCAATAATTTCCAGAAACGTCGAATCTCGACGTGGAACAACATTTTGCACTGCGCGCACCTATAAAACCTCTCGAACCAGTGCCATGCCTCAATGTGCATCGATCGATCGCCGTTTCAACGTCATTGCACCGCGGCAATGTCCTATTCATAATCGGTACCGCGAAATTCGTGCTTCGATTCAGCTCGCGGCCCACAATTTTAACGAATAAACAATTAATCGAATTCAAACCGACAGATGTAATATCTCATTCGAGAAATATAAGGTAAATTATGTTTCGAAAATAAATTGACGGCACGGTAATTGCCTACCCCACAGTAAACGGCTCCGCTATCCTAATGTCGGCTGTTACGGCTTCATTATTTGCAATTACGCATATTATTAGCACTATCAGGGCTATAAGGGCATTTCTCCCGGAAATGCCCTTTGTTCGAAAGAGCAGGCTTTTTACTGCTAATCGTATCGCTTTTTTATTTAAAAATATGCAGGAATAAGTAAGTTATGACAGTTCTCTCGAGGACTTCCCAAAAAAGCTTGCTTCAGCGTACATGGTCAGCCTCGCTCGGTCCACGGTGATCTGAAATCGTGTACAAAAATTATTTCTCTAGTATAACAATATTTTTTGTAAATGTATCTTTACGGTGTGAACGATTGTAAATTAAAAAATTAGTGATCCGCCATTTTTACGGGTTCCGTAATAAATCTAGTATTAATATGTGTATATATAAATAATAATAATAATATATACATATATAGATATACATATATATATGTATACAGGGTGTTCCACAATTATTTTAACAGCCGAAAATGAGGGGTAGATGAGGTCATTTCAAGTAACTTTTTCCTTTGTGAAAATGCAATCTGCTGCTTTGTTTACGAGTTATTAACGGAAAACATTGACCAATGAGAGGTGACGGCGCGAAAATCGAGAGCCCGCAGCACGAGGCTTTGACAGATGGTCGGGACGGACTCGAGTCGCGTTCGAAGTATTGAACAAATCACGAAGCGAGAACTTTCCGGATTTTTGTTTACTACGTAACAGTGATATTTTTAAGAAAAACGCTGTTCACCTTTACTTTAGAACGTCTGAAGAATATTTACTAACTTTTCGGTCCCGAAATAGTAAGTAATTTAAGCGCAACGACCGTTTTAATTTTCTAGTGTGCATGACACCTTGTGTGTAACCTTGACATATCAAGGTTATGTCAAGGTTATGTCAAGGTCAACATATGAAATTTTTAAACAAGGTGTACAGTGAAGATTAACAAAGTGCGTAAATGATATTTTAATTTAAATAATTCCGTGTTTGAACACGGTTCAACGATTGATTCGCAAAGCTAATTTAATAAATAATAATCGTGTTAAAGGACGTAAGGGATATGTTTGTTAGAGAGAAATATGAAGAATAATATCAATAACCTTGACATTTTTTTTTTATTTTACGTGGAGGAAATCTGCTCGCCAGACACCCCCGCCCCGCCCGGGGGAGCGGGACGAGGGTAGTGTGGGGATTGACCCACCAAAACCTCCACGGCGACCTGAGGACGCTCTACCGATCGCTGGCGATTCAACGGGGGAGCCACGGGAACTCTTGAAGAACACTACGGCGGCTCCCCCTCGCCTGGCCGGCCATCAAGATGGTAACGATGGCCGGCCGCGTCCCGGGGGGAGATAAATCCTCCTCCCTAGAATCCATTTAAATTCGGCGGCGCGAGGGGTCGCACCCCGCACCGCCCCGATACGGCGACCGCGCGATAGGTGACCAGGGCCCCCGCCCTGATCACAACGGCCGCCGGGGGGACGACGTGTATATTGGAGGAGGATCACAGTTAATCCTCGCCTCCTTCAGGCGACTCGTCATCCCCAACTCCCAACAGTGGAGGTCCTCCTCTGTTGGCGGGCGGCGCGCAATGAAACCAGCATGTTCTGGTACACCCGCCGCCAGCCTACTCTCAGCTGCCCGGGGTTCCTCGGCGTGGGCGCGCACGCCGTCCCCGGGCACGTCGGGCGGGATCGGTTAGCTCCCGATCCCGCTCGGCAGCCTCCTTCCGCGACATAACCTCCTCGCAAAAAGAGATTGCTGCCGCCCACTTCCCCGGGCTCTCCAGCATGGCCCCAACTAGGCTGGAGAGTGCGAGGTCGTGGCCGACTTCTCGTTTTAGGACTCGGCGCAGCGCTGAAAAGGCGGGACATTCCTCCAGCGTGTGCTGCGCCGAGTCTTCCTCCGCGCCACAATGGTGGCACACCGTCGTCGCTTCCCGCCCGATGCGACACAGGTAGACACCGAAGCAGCCATGCCCGGTGAACACCTGCGTCGCTCGGTAGGAGAGCCTGCCATGCCGTCTCTCCCGCCACGAGGTGAAGTGCGGCAGGAGAGCCCCGGGGACGCGCTCGCCGGCGTGGGAGCAAAGCTCGGTACGCCATCTGGCGAGCGCTAGTCTCCGGGCCTGGAGCTCGAAGCCCTCGACCGTCTCTCGCTCCGGCGGGGCCCCTCGCGCACGGCTGGAGTTGCTTGTGCGCCTATAAACATAGGCGCGCACCGCCGCCTGAAGCTCGAAGGGAAGTTCTCCCGCCAGAGCAAGCGCCGCCACGGTAGACGTGGTGCGGTAACCTCTTATGAGGCGGATGGCCATCCGCCTCTGCAGCCGGCGCAACAACAGCGTGTTGCGCCGGCTGGTCATCACGTACGGCGCCCATATTGGGGCACCGTATAAGGCCATGGACCGCACCACGCCTAGGTATAGGCGACGCACCATGTTATCCGGTCCCCCGAGATTGGGCAACAGGCGGCCGAGCGAGGCCGCCGCCCTCTCAACTCGGGGGACGAGGCGGCCGAAATGCGCCCCGAATCTCCAGTGGCTGTCGAGGATCAGTCCGAGATACTTGATCTCGGACTTCACCTCGACGCAGGCTCCTCCAACCCAGATCCACGATCCGGCCGGTGGCCGCGACCGAGGCCGTCCAAACCAGACGGCCTCGGCCTTCTCCGGGGCCATCTTCAGCCCCAGATCGTGGATCTTCGCGACGACGGCTGCCACCGCAACCTCCGCTCGTCGGATGGTCCTCTCGAAGGTGTCCCCGACGGCGACCACCAACGTGTCGTCCGCGTAGCAGACGAGGGTGGCACCGTCGGGCAGGGAGGCCTTCTCGAGGACCGCGTTGTAACCCAGGTCCCACAGGAGCGGTCCTAAAACGGACCCCTGCGGGACCCCGCGGTCCACTTCCCTCCGTATTGTGGCGGCGACAAGCCGGCGCCACGTCTCCGCCATGTGTTTAGTTTTAAGGCGTAAGAATGTTTGGACGAATGGGCCGGGCTGCATGCTGTGCGTTAGCGTCGAGCGAATGTCAGACGATTGGTTTGAGTGTCGCGTAGAATGAATGCGTCTAGCCAGGACAGAGTGAAAGCGAACCGTGAGAATGAGAAAGAATGATCTGGATGGGATGCATCGGTGAGCGAATGGTTAGTTCAGTAAGAACCCTCATCGGGAACGGTACGCGAGCGTCGCGAGTTTAGTTCCGTTTGTAAATAAAGATAGTCTAATTGTAACCGGGTTCAATTCTCTCTTCCCGTCGCCGATCCCACCTCCTCATTGGTGACCCCGACGTGATCTAAAGGAAGCGAACGACACGAATTTTGCAGTCGCATTTCGTTCGTGGTTTCGTGGCAGTGGATCGGGAGTTTTCGGAAGAGAACACGGACATTCGCACGTTTATTCGGTACGATGGCATCCCCGCCCGTATCGACAGTCAGCCGCGTCGCGGTGAAAATACCGGAATTTTCGCCGACCGACCCCGAGCTGTGGTTCGCGATGGTCGAGGCGAGTTTCGAGACGAGCGGCGTTACGACCGAAAAGACGAAGTTCGGGTACGTCCTGGGCGCGCTCAAACCAGAATACGCGGCCGAGGTCCGCGAAATCATCTTGAATCCCCCGGCTGAGCCGTTCACTAGGCTCAAGACAGAGCTGATAAGGCGGATCGGGGCGTCGCAGGAGCAGAAGACTCGGCGTCTCCTCGAGCACGAGGAGATGGGCGACCGCAAACCGTCGCAGTTCTTACGTCACCTGCGGACCTTGGGAGGAACAGCCGTGTCGAAGGAGATACTGCGTACCTTGTGGTTGGGCCGGCTCCCCGCGAGCATGCAGGTCATCCTGGCGACGCAGCGAGACGTCGAGCTCGACCGAGTGGCCGACTTGGCCGACACCATCGCTGACACGATGGGCCCACGCACGCGGGTAGCCGAGGCCTCTGCGGGTGCCGTCGCACGGCCGTCGAGGGATATGTGCGAAGTTGAGGAACAACTGTGCTCGAAGATGGCACAGCTCACGGCGACGTTTCGGCAGGAGCTCGCAGCAATTCGTCGCGAGATAAACCCCGGTCCGCGTTTTTCCCAACGGCGACCATCCACCCCGGGCCGAGCGCGATCGCTATCCCGAGAACGACGAACCGCGCTACGAGGCGGGAAGTGTTTTTACCACTACAAGTTCGGCGCGAACGCGTTCCGTTGCGAACACCCATGCAATTGGTCCGCGTCGGGAAACGAGATGGGCAGTCGTTAATGACGGCCAGCGACCACTGCCCACCATCGCGCCGTTTGTTCGTCACCGATCGAGTAACGAGAACGCAGTTTTTAATCGACACCGGTGCCGATCTCTGCGTTTTTCCTCGATCGAAAACTCGCGGGTTCCGCGAACGCGCATCTTACGTTTTATATGCGGCGAACGGGTCGGAAATTGCCACGTACGGGACGGTTACGCTGAGCCTCGACTTCGGGCTCCGTCGCGTTTTCGTATGGCGTTTCGTGGTGGCCGACGTGTCAAAGCCGATTATAGGCGTAGATTTCCTCGCGCATTACGAACTATTGGTGGACGTCGGAAAGTGCAAACTTTTAGACCAGGTGACGTCGATGACGGTGCCAGGACGCTCAGTGCGCGAGTGCGGGCCATCGGCGCCCTCGGTGAAGACAATTTTCGGTGATTCGAAATTCCACGAATTACTGCAACGTTTCCCGAACATTACGCGACCAGTGGGGACACCCGTGCAAGTGCAACATGAAACGGTGCACTACATCCGCACAACGCCGGGTCCGCCTGTGGCTTGTAGGCCCCGGCGTCTCGCGCCGGATCGTTTGAGGCACGCGCGACAAGAATTCGAGACGATGATGCGTCTCGGCATCGCGCGACCGTCGGAAAGTGCGTGGTCATCGCCTCTCCATATGGTGCCCAAAAAAGAACAGGACGCTTGGCGACCGTGCGGGGATTACCGAGCTTTAAATGCGCGCACGGTGCCGGATAGGTACCCCGTGAAGCACATCGAGGACTTTTCTCACGCGCTTCACGGGAAGACGGTGTTCTCCACAATAGATCTGGCGCGCGCGTATAACCAGATTCCAGTGGCCACAGAGGACATCGCCAAAACCGCGATAACCACCCCTTTCGGACTATTCGAGTTCCCCTGTATGTCGTTCGGATTGCGAAACGCGGCACAAACGTTTCAACGTTTCATCGACGAGGTGCTGCGCGGCTTGGATTTTGTGTACGCGTACATCGACGACATACTGGTGGCATCGTCGACAGAAGAGGAGCACTTGCGCCACTTGGAGGAAGTTTTTTCACGCCTCGACAAGTACGGCGTGACCGTCAACGGGGCGAAATGCATTTTCGGCCAGGCGCAGGTTAAATTCCTGGGGTTCACCGTATCGTCCAAAGGCACCAGCCCGTTGGAATCAAAGGTGGAGGCGATCACCAACTACCCCCAACCGACCACCGCAAAACGGCTGAGGCAGGTCCTGGGTATGCTAAATTTCTATAGGCGTTTCATGCCCAGGGCTGCGCAGGTACAAGCGCCCCTCAATAACCTACTGCACGACGGCATCAAGGGTAACGCCAAGTTGGCGTGGACCGAGGAAGCTACCGCGGCTTTCGCCGAGGCGAAGGACAGTTTGAGGCAGGCGGCGTTATTGTCGCATCCGAGGGACGACGCGCCACTCGCCTTGTTCTGCGAGGCGTCCGATTTTGCTGCAGGTGCGGCACTGCAGCAGCGGGTCGGAAAGGATTGGCAGCCGGTGGCTTTCTTCTCCAGGAAGCTCAGCGCTGCAGAGCGGAATTACGGCGCGTACGACCGGGAAATGTTGGCCATTTACTCGGCAATCAAGCATTTCCGACACATGGTGGAGGGGCGAACATTCACCATCTACACGGACCACAAACCGTTGACATTCGCCTTCCAACAAAAGCCCGAGAAATGTTCTCCCAGGCAATTTAGATACCTGGATTTCATCGGGCAGTTCACCACCGACATCCGCCACATCGCCGGGAAGGACAACGTCGTCGCCGACGCGCTATCCAGGTTGGAAGATGTGGTAGAGTCTTTCAGCTACACCGATTTGGCGGAGTCTCAGCAGCGCGACGCGGAACTTCAGGCGTACATGAGCGGGAGAATAAAAAACAATTTACGTTTAAAACGGATACGCCCGCCCGATTCGAACACTGAAGTGATCTGTGACGTGTCTACCGGGATTGCGCGACCTTTCGTCACGGGACAATTCAGGCGAGCCGCATTCGACTCGATGCACCGCTTGGCGCATCCAGGTGTTAAAGCAACGGTGAGACTCGTGACGGAACGATATGTGTGGCCGTCCGTTAAAGCCGATTGCCGGAGTTGGGCTCGCGGTTGCGTTCCGTGCCAGCGCGCCAAAATAAACAAGCACGTTTTTGCGCCGCCGGGAAGTTTCGACGCGCCGACCGGAAGATTCGAGCACGTGCACATAGACATTGTAGTTCTTCCGGTCTCAGAGGGGTTCAGGTACTGTTTAACCTGCGTCGACCGTTTTACGCGCTGGCCCGAGGCTTTCCCAATTCGGGATCAAGAAGCTTCGACCGTGGCACGCGCCTTTTACGAGGGTTGGATTTCACGGTTCGGAACCCCGTTGCGCGTGACGACCGACCAGGGTCGACAATTCGAGTCGCGCTTGTTTCAGGCATTGTCACAGCTAACAGGTGCAGCCCACTGGCGGACAACGGCCTATCACCCGGCGGCAAACGGAATGGTGGAGAGATTCCACCGCCAATTTAAGGCAGCAATCCGTTACCAGCAAAACGTCAGCTGGACAAAGGTTCTTCCCACCATCTTGCTGGGCATCCGCGCAGCCTGGAGGGAGGACTTACAATCCACCGCAGCTGAGCTGGTCTACGGCGAGACACTGCGCCTACCAGGGGAATTCCTGGTCCCACAGAGAGCGGAGTCGCTGCCGCTGCCAGGGGATTTTGTCGCGGGATTACGAAAGCATTTCGCGACCCTCGCCCCAACGCCTGGCAGCAATCACTCGACGAAACGAGTTTTCGTTTTCAAGGACCTCGCCACGGCAGAGCATGTGTTTGTGCGGAACGACGCCGTGCGAGGAATCCTCCAGCCGCCATACGACGGCCCATACAGGGTCCTCGAGCGAGGGGACCGGACTTACTCCCTCAGTATCCGGGACAAGGCGGTTACAGTGACAATAGATCGCCTAAAGCCGGCGTACTTGCTGGCTACAGATCCAGCACGGGCGACGATACCAGGGGCAACACAGCCAGCGTTACCTGGAGAGTCCGAGGGGCCACCAACACCACCATCACCACCCACTCCGAGCGAGTTTACGGGGCAGCCGCCCCAACCATCGCCACCATCTCGGGGTCCGGCGGTGCCGCCCCCCATAGTAGTACCACCAGGTGCGGGTTTACGCACCACACGGTCCGGAAGAAGAGTGCGTTTCCCGGACCGATTGCAAGTTTCGTGATCGAGTCAATCACTGGCGGGGGGGGGGGGGGTGATGTGGCGGCGACAAGCCGGCGCCACGTCTCCGCCATGTGTTTAGTTTTAAGGCGTAAGAATGTTTGGACGAATGGGCCGGGCTGCATGCTGTGCGTTAGCGTCGAGCGAATGTCAGACGATTGGTTTGAGTGTCGCGTAGAATGAATGCGTCTAGCCAGGACAGAGTGAAAGCGAACCGTGAGAATGAGAAAGAATGATGTGGATGGGATGCATCGGTGAGCGAATGGTTAGTTCAGTAAGAACCCTCATCGGGAACGGTACGCGAGCGTCGCGAGTTTAGTTCCGTCTGTAAATAAAGATAGTCTAATTGTAACCGGGTTCAATTCTCTCTTCCCGTCGCCGATCCCACCTCCTCAGTATCATCCCGCACCGGCCCGGGTATTCAACCCACCTGTCCCGCAGGTAGGCCCCGATCACCCGCCTCAGATAGGGAGGCACCTGGTGATCAACGAGGGCCTCCCTAATGGCGGACCAGGGCAGGGTGTTGAACGCATTGACGATGTCAATGGACACCGCCAAGCACACCCCGCCCCTTGCCACGGCATTGTCCGAGAGGGACTTGAGACGGTCGATAGCGTCAACCGTCGATCGCCCCTCCCGGAAGCCAAACTGGCAGTCCGCCAGATCGGGGCCGTCGCGGGACAGGTGTCTGGAGAGGCGGGCAACAATGATCTTCTCGAAGATCTTGCCCGCCTCATCCAGGAGACAAATGGGCCGGTACGCGGAGGGAGAATCCCCCGGCCTCCCATCCTTCCTCAAGAGGACCATCCGACTTTCTCTCCATAGGTCGAGGAACGTCCCCGACCTCAGGAGCCCAGAGTAGAGGCTCCTCAGCCTCTCCCCCAGGACGCCCGCGGCGAGCAACCAGACCCGGCCGGGGATACCGTCCGGCCCCGGGGCGGTATTCTTGCCCCGGAGCCATTTGACGACCCCGGAAATCTCCTCCGGCGCGACCTCAAGATCCGGGGACCACTCATGTTCCTCTGGCTCATGGACGGGCCGGGACGCCTCCCCGCTAACGGGGAATAAAGCGTCCACGACCCGCCCGAGCAGCCCCGGATCCAGGCTCTCCGTCACGGGGGGCGCCCAGGGACGCAATCGTCCCAAAGCCATCTTGTATGGGCGCCCCCACGGATCTCGGTTCAGAGAGCCGAGGAGATCGCGCCAGGCCTGGTCCTTCGCTCGCCTGATGGCCAGCTGCAGGGCGACCACCTTCTCCCGATATCGCCCGTACAGTTGGGCAGCCAGCACGTCGTCCGTACGTCGTCGTCGACGGGCGCGAGCGTACTGGCGTCGGGCGCGGACGCACTCGGTGCGTAATTCCGCTATCGCGCGCGACCACCAGTACACCGCCTTCCTCGGGAAGACCCTAGCCCGGGGCATGGCGACGTCGCAAATCGACGTCATTGCGCCCCGAAACCAATGGGCCTCCCCATTCCCGTCGACTGGCCCGGCCGGTGTTGCTGGCCAGGCCACGACGTGTGCTGCCGCCATCAGAGCGTCCTGGTCGAGGCGCTTCAGCGCCCACCGCGGCTGAGGCGAACCTTCATCGGCGGGGCGACGACGGGATGTCGATGGTGGGGCGGCGGAGAGGTCGAGAATTATGTATCTGTGGTCAGACAACGTCTCGACCCCTTCCGCCACCCTCCACCCCGTAATACGGCGCGCGGCCGGGGGCGTTGCCCACGAAAGGTCAACGATGGGCCCCCCGTTATGCCGCACGCACGTATGGACCGAGCCCGTGTTCAGGAGACGGAGCTCCAGTCCCGCCGCCCAATCCAGCACCTCCCGGCCCCTCGAGTCAGTCCCGGGGGAACCCCAAGCCGTGGCCTTGGCATTGAAGTCCCCCAGCACCAGCACCGGACGGGGATGGCAGCGGGAGACGCATCTCCCTACCCCGTCCAGATACTGCTCAAACTCTTCGAGGGACCACCTTGGAGGTGCGTATATCGCCACAACCGCGGTGCCGTCCCAATCAACGGCCACGTATCCCAGGCCGCGCTCGATAAGCGAGCACGGCGGGGACCCCGGCCTCCCAGCCCAAATAATCGCGGCGGAGTCAATCGAGTCTCCCATCCAATGTGGATGTTTGGGGACCCTGTGCGGCTCCGCCACGACTGCCAACCCGGCACCCCGCTCGGCCAGGAATTGAAACAGGAGATCCTGCGCTCTGGCCGAGCAGTTGAGGTTAACTTGTATTATCGGGCCCGGGGGCCCCATTACACAGCCGTGTCCATCGCCGTCACGGCCGCGGATGCGGTGGCGTCTGGAACTTTAATGGCCCCATCCGCCCCCGCGGGCGCGGCGGTAGCATCAGGCGATGCTGCCTTTCCGTTGCTGGCCACGGTGGTCGCTGCCTTGGCCATCGTGGTTACCTTCCCTTTTTTATTAAGTCTGGCAGACGGCCTTTGGCCGCCTACTTTGCCTCGCCCCGCACTGGCAGGACATGCCCGGCTGCCGAGGCGGTGACCAGACGGCTTGCCCGCGCCCGCACAAAGCGGACAATTGGACGTGGCCGTACAGGCTGCCACCTTATGGTCCCGACTGCCGCATCTATAACAGCAGTCGGACCTATCCTCGGCAGCAGTGCACCGCTGACTGGTGTGGCCAACACCAAGGCAACGGTAACACTGCAGAGGCCGGGCACTCAGGGCATCCACGGCTGCCTGGGTCCAGCCGACGGTTATCCGGCCCGCGACAGCAACCTTGCGAGCGGCCGCGGCAGGACATCGGACCCAGAGGGTGCCCAAACCCGAGGGGGAAGACCGGATTTCGCCGGTATTGATGTCCCCCTCGCTGCACCCGCCCACGCTGGCAACAGCCGCAGCGACCTCCGCCGGCGTGGTCGAATCGACCAGGCCGCGCACCCTAAGGTCAGCTTTTTTGACCGGACGCGCGACCTTTACGCCGGTGCCTGCCAGCGCTTCCGCCACTTTTGTGGCGAGGACGGTGGCCTTGGCGGCCCCATCGGTGCCAGGGACCTCCAAAATTAACCCCCCAGTCACCGCCCTTCGCGGCCTCAGCGAGGCGATGCCAATTTCTGCCAGGTCCACCTTGGACCTGGCAGTGGCCATCGCCTGCGCGTAAGTAATGTCCACGCCAGACGGAACCGTTATGGTAACCGCTGCTGTGCGTGGTGGTCGAGGAGGCAGGGGTGTCTTCCTGGGGGCCGCCGGGACCACCCGTCCTTTTCTATTCGCGGCCGCAGTGGCCTTGGCAGCCGCCTTTTTGGCCTTCCGGCCAACTACCTGGGACCACGCCTCCTGGGGTGGAGGCGCGGCGGAGGGTGGGGCCAATTCTGCTCGCGATCGAGCGGGCTCCGTCTGGGCCGCTATAGCCGCCCCAGCTTTCCCACCTTTCTTCTTCTTCTTCGTCTTCCGCCCCACCCTGTCCGAAGACTGTGAGGGGACGGACGGCCCAGGTGCCACCGATCGCAGGGCCGAGTCCGTTCGCGGCGCGAGCTCCCTCCTGAATGACGCCAATTTGGCGTCTATCAGGGCGCTTATCTGCACCAGAAAATCTGCGGGCGCAGCCTCAGGTGGGGGCGAGGACTTTTCTTGCCCGGAGCGTTGGCAGTCCCGGGCGGCGACGATCGGCGGCGATACTGAGCCCTCTCCGGGCGCGGCGGCGGAGGCATTGCGGCAGCAGCCGTTCTCGCCTCCACCACCTGCCGGAGCCGGGCCACCTCCGCCCGCAGCTCCGTCATTTGCCCCCTGAGGACGGCATTCTCGGCCTCCAGGGCACGAACCTTGACATAACCTTGACATAACCTTGATCTTGATTAAAAGACTTTACGGCGGCCTCCCATAATCCACCAAAGTGTGGAGACCGAGGCGGAGAGAAGTGCTAATTAATTCCCTGGTCAGATAAAAAAAAAAAAAAAAAAAAAAAAAAAACGATTAATTTTACTATTGTGCTCGTTGGAGCTGAGAAATCTTTGAACTTCTGTGATTTCGTTTTTGGCGCCGACGAAATTAGTGCCGTTGTCGGAGTAAATGTTCGTGGCCTTTCCTCTTCTGGCAAAGAATCGCTTGAATGCTCCTAAGCAAGATTCAGTGGTAAGGTCCTATGTAAGTTCTAGATGAACGGCCTTGGTCACGAAGCATACAAAAATCGCTACGTACGTCTTGATTTTGCAACGATTACGAACCTTTTTTTCCTTTATAAAAAATGAACCACAATAATCCACGCCTACGTTTTGAAACGGTCGTGCCCTGGTGACTCTATTCTTGGGTAAGTCGCCCATTATATATGCTGGGACCTTTGGTTTTACTCTAAAACACCATATACATTTATGTATGACGATCTTTGAGGCTCTCATTCCATCTATTGGCCAATAAATTTGTCGGACCGCATTAAGAGTTGCCTGTGTGCCTGCGTGCCAGTGACGTAGGTGCTCGCTTTCAATTATCAAATTTGTAACATGGTGCCTATGGGGTAATAACAATGGGTATTTTTGACAGTAACTTAATGGGGCATGTCTTAGCCGACCTCCTACTCGTAGAAGCTTATCCTGATCGAGGAATGGATTTAAATTTAATATTCTGCTCCCTTTGGGCATAGCTGTTTTTCGTTCCAAACAGTTTATTTCTATCGGAAATGCCTCTAACTGGGCTTGTTTAATGATAACTAAATGCGCCTTGCGAATTTCTGTAGTTGATAAATTTCCCGTAAGTCTGTTTTTCGATCTACAATTGTGAATGAATCGTAGTGTGTAAGCTACAATTCTATTAAGTCGCACAATGGAAGAGTATCGCGTTAACAGGTCATTCGTTCCTTCTCGTGCAAGGAACGTTATTGTGGTTTTCCGCTCGAGAATTTCTCTTTGCGGAATGTCCAATTGTGGCCAAAAGCATTCGTCTAGGGAGAGCCACGCAGGACCGTTTAGCCATACCTTATTATTCATAAATGTGGATGCCAATTGTCCGCGAGAAATATAATCTGCTGGATTATCACGTCCTGATACGTGCATCCAGTTACGTGGGTCCGAGTCTGTTTGAATTTCGCTGACTCTATTGGCTACAAAGGTTTTCAGCAAATGTGGAGCTGTCCTAATCCACTGCAACACAATAGTTGAATCTGACCAAAACCTAATCGCGTCAAAAGTTATATTGGTCAACGCCTTCGCTACCTCCTTATACAATCACGTTAATAACCTAGCCGCGCAAAGCTCTAACCGCGGTAATGATAGGATTTAAAGAGGGGCTACTTTTTTTGGATTTTGCGCATAATAGAGAGACCCGTACCCTACCTGAGTGGTCTAGGGTACGAATGTATATGCAAGCGCCGTAGGCCCTTTCACTAGCATCGCAGTAGCCGTGGAGTTGTATTTCTCGTGAGGTTTCTAACATTACCCTCCGAGGGCACGAAAAATTGTCTAATTGAGCCAGTTCATTTCTGGTTTCTAACCACACCTCGGCTATATCCTGCGGAATTGGTTGATCCCAAGTGACTTTCGACTTCCAAATGTCTTGCATAATTATTTTTGCCCGTATAATCACGAGAAGTCCAAGGGGGTCGAATAATTGCGCTATTTGAGATAAAACTAGTCGCTTAGTGAGTCTAGTTTCGCTAAAGGAGTTTACCGCGTAAGTTACGGAATCACTGGATGGATTCCAAAAAACTCCCAGAGTTTTCTTTGTCTGACTGAGATCTAAGCATATCGCTTGTCGATCGTCATGGTCCTTTAAATCGCTAATCAACTTATGGTTGGTTATTTGAGGCCCATTGACGTAGATGGAAGCCCCCATTTCTAGCTAAATCAATCAACTCATTGCGTAAGTTGATTGCTTCATTGAAGGTAGATGCGCCGGTGAGCAAATCATCGACATAGAAATCTTCTTTAAAGGTTCGCGACGCATTCGGAAATCTGATCTGTTCATCTTCGGCTAGTTGCTGTAGACATCGTACCGCTAAAAAAGGAGCCGAAGCGGTTCCATACGTGACCGTATTTAATTGGAACGTTTTGATTGACTCTTCCTTCGAATCGCGCCATAATATTTTTTGAAATTTCGCATCATCGGGATGCATTTTAATCTGCCTAAACATTTTTTCTATGTCTGCTGTCAGGACGAACATGTGAAAGCGAAATCGTAGTAAAATTGCCCATAAGTTATCTTGAATGGTGGGACCGACCAAAAGTGCGTCATTTAAGGATACGCCCGATGAGGATTTAGCCGAGGCATCGAAAACTACCCTGACCTTAGTAGTGAAGCTGCACTCCTTTATTACCGCGTGGTGCGGTAAGTAAAACTCCTTGCCATCTCGTGCATCACTGACTTCTGTCATGTGGCCTAATGCTAGATATTCTGACAGGAATTGTTTATAATGTATAAGAAGATCAGGGTCTTTGCAGAATTTGCGTTCGAGTGAATAAAATCTCTTGAGAGCAAGACCTCGAGATTCGCCTATGAAATTTTTCCTATCGTTAAATGGCAAGCGCACGATATAGCGTCCATGTACATCGCGAACTGTATTTTCAACGAAGTGATTTTCACATGCCTGTTCTTCGCTAGATAAATTTTTGCGCTCTGCTATTTCTTCTATCTCCCAAAACTTTGTTAGCGCATTGTCTAAGGAGGATGCGTGCAGTGATCTTGAGGGTTTTCCCTTTGCTACTTGTTCTTGTTTGGTTGTAGCTCCCGTGACTATCCAACCTACTAATGTTTCTTGAATGATAATATTTTGTGCACAAAGTTTGATTCGTCCAAACATAAAAGTGTGAAAGACAGTTGATTCCCGAGAATTGCATCTATTGGGCCCGGAATATTGAACTCAGGATCAGCTAACGTTATTTCGGTCGGAATATCAATTTCGGTACGTTTTACCTGGCGCGAAGGTAGCATTCCAGTGATGGAAGGAAGCGTCACTAAAGTTACCGTATCATTAAATTGGGTGGTGCGTGATTTAATTACGGCATTGACCAGATATTTGACGCGGGTCTCGACATTGGCAATTCCACCTACCGAAGAATCTATTTCCCGTTTTCTCAATTGTAGCTTATCGGCCATTCTTTCGGTTATGAAATTTGTTTGTGAACCGCTATCTAACAGCACACGACAATCGTGTTCACTCTTATCGCGAGCTACAAAGGTAACGATCGCTGTCCCTAATAATACTTCGTTGCAACTATTAACGGCAAAGGATCTCGAAGTTTGTGGCGTGGGTGATGGGGAGGAGGGTCTCTCAATCTCTGATTGACTATTAGTTTCCCTTTCCGCAATATGTAGAAGAGTATGATGTTTTTTACCACACTTTTTGCAGTTAGTGTATCTACAATAGGCGACTGTGTGGCCGCTCCGCAAGCAATTGATGCATAATTTTCCCCTTTTGACGATGCCTAAGCGATCTCCAGGGGTTACTTCTAAAAGTTTCGGACAGCTTGAAACAAAATGTTCTCCTTTGCAAATTTTGCACGCAATTCGCGAATTGGTGGTTACGAAAGTTTGCCCTAAATGGCGTTGTTTTTCGCGTGAACGCGTTACTATTTGGGTTTGCTGATTCGGGCGAGCAAAGCTATTGTCCCGTTCGTCTCCGCGCGCATGTTTATTTATAAATTCGACTAGCTGTCCAAATTGCGGCAACTCGTGATTTTCTAACGTGCGATCCCAAGCTCTGCGGGTATTCCTATCTAACTTGTTACTGATTAGATAAACTAAAAATGTGCTCCAATGTTGCACAGGTTGTTCCAGAGCCTTCAGAGCGTTTACGTGCACTTCAGCTTGCTCGGCTAACACGCGCAATCTGTCCGGGGAATCTACCTTAACGTCTTGTAATTCCAACAAAGACTTTAAATGTGCATACACAATTTGCCGACGTTTGTTGCAACGTTTTTGCAATAATTCTCAAGCAACTATATAATTCTCCTCTGATGCAGTCAGCGGGGTGATCACCGACGCTATTTCTCCACATAAGGCGTTTTTAAGTAAGTGGAATTTCTGTACGGCCGGTAGATCTTCGTTCTGGTGGACCAGCGAATCAAATGTATCGCGAAAGCTGTTCCATTCTAATGGGTTGCCGTCGAATGGCCTAATTTGAATTTGTGGCAGTAAAGAGCTAGCTTGTGTCACCTTATTAGTATTTGGAGATTCTGTTGAATTCCTAATTGCGAGATTGGGTCTATGCGTGTTTCTCAATGAATTTTTGCGTAAATTTATTGAATTCATGATGGTAGCGTGATGCTTCTCAAAGGTGTCTCTCTCCGCGTCATGATCTGAGGAAACATCTTCGCCTTCTATCTCAAATTGTGTGTCCTCATACGCACTAAGAAGCTGATCTAATCTAGTGGTGAGGGTTTCGAGGGAGTTGAGCGTTGAACCTTCCGTAGTTTCAACGCGCGCTCCTAAACGCGTTACTTGCGACTTAATGGTAGCACGCTTCCTTTTCAAGTTTTTCAAAACTTGTGATTTATTACTTTCAGATGCCATTTTAATGGAAGTAGAATACGACAGGAAGGAAATTGGGAGTGGAAGATGATTCGTTTACTCACTCAACGATGATTTCAGATTTCGTAGAAAGGAGCCTTGGTGTTGCTGTTCCGTCAACGAGGATGTCCGTGTCTGAACGGCAGCTTCGTGGTCTCCAAAATATCCAAGAGGCGTAGGTTGTGAGGTTCTTGATGAAATCTCAACGATGTTTTGAGATTTCCTAGAAACGAGCCTTGTTAGCGTAGTTGACTAATCGTAGACTTCTTGACCATGCGAGAGTTGTATCCTTCGGAGAGTCCCACTGTTCCGTCAACGAGGATGTCCGTGTCTGAACGGCAGCTTCGTGGTCTCCAAAATATCCAAGAGGCGTAGGTTGTAACGTGCTTGATGAAATCTTCCTCTAAAGATCACCAGTTGAAAACAGAGGCCGAATACCAGCTTGAGAAAACCCAAGGACTAAAGTTTCGATCCGCAAGTATCCGGCACGAAGGACCAAAATGTTGGGACGTCACAGCGTCGTCAATAATAGCGACGAATTATGACGCTATATTTGTGGACTGTATAAAATAAAGAACCGGATTCTGCCTGCTATTTTGTATTGAGCCCCTGACTACAGTACACCCTTGGTCAGGATGTCTTGATGCTACGACTTCTATTACAACTCTGAAGCTCTATCAGAGAATACCCTCGCTCGTAGCAGACTACCATCCCTCCAACGCACCTACACTATTCGCCGATTGGTCCTGCCCGATTTTGGCAATAGCCAATCAGCTGGTCCGTTTCAAAGCAGACGAGCGCAAGGCCCCGGCAAAGACAGGAAAGTTCCTCCAGGCATGACCGTCATAAAACAATGTCAGGCTGACCCTTCGGAACCTTTCCTTCTCTATAACTAGTCCCGGCCATCGAGACCGAGAGAAACGATTTCCCAAAAAACCTGGGCTCGAAAAACAGCCGGTTATGCACGTCCGTGTCATAAAGACATTAGTGCTGTGCACTAACACTGCTCCTCGAGAGCTACGATTACGAGATCGACTACAAAAAGGGCAAAGAAAACCAAGCCGCCGACGCCCTGTCCAGGGTGAACATGACCAATGAAGAAGAACTGGACGAACTCATACAACGACAGAGTTCAACCCCATGGTCGCTTGGGAGGCAGTCGAGACGCCTTCAATGGCCAGCTACGTGGCCACTGCCAAGCAAGACGTGATTCTCACCCCACGAGAAACGTTCAACGAGGAAGCGTGGATTAATTACCTTCACGAAGCCTCATTTTGGAAACAGCGGAGAAACAAAATCTATCACGCCGCGAGAGCAAGACCGCCTGTTTGCGATGCTGCAATTCACGGCTGAAGAAAAGAAGAACACCGCTGTCCCAACCAAGCGAAACACAAGGCTCACATCAGAAGAAAAGCAACTGATCATCTCAGAAAATCATGGTACGCCGACAAGTGGACACTTTGGAGACACAAGGACACTTCGAAGAATCAAAATGAACTACGATTGGAGAGGAATGGACGAGGACGTAAGGCGATACATTACGACCTGCGACGTGTGTCAACGCAACAAAACACAACGTACGCCATTCGCACACCCCGACATTATTACAGATACACCACTACAACCTAATGACAAAATCGCTATGGATATATTCGGATCACTGCCAGTCACACGGAGAAACAACCGACATATCCTCAGCATCCAGGATCAGCTCACGAAATACCTCATACTCGTTCCCCTCACTGCGACCAGAGCAGAAGACGTGGTCAACGGGTTACTCGAAAACTATGTATACACATTTTCAACACCAAAAGCTATACTCACCAATCAAGGTGCAAACTTTATCGGCCAGGTAATGCAAGAGTTTTAGGAGAATCTCGGGATACAACATATCCAGACAACCTCTTGGCACCCACAGAGCAACGGATCGCTTGAACGAGCTCATGTAGTGATTCAAGATCTCCTAAAAACAGCCACAGCGGAGCACACAGAACTCGAATGGGACGAAGTTGTAAAGCCCATCACACTCGCCTACAACACTAGTGTCCACGAATCTACCGGACGGACAACTTTCGAACTGACGTTTGGACGAACGGCTAACGTACCATCAGCAGTTAGCTCCACTCCAGGCACAACCTATGTAACCTTGGTAACCAAATGGAGGAAACGACACGACCAGTTGATTCAGGCCGCAAGAGAAAGATTAGAGGAGATCGAGAGACGCAGTAAAGAACGTCATAATAAATTCCGGTGCCGGACCGTGCACACGTGCATCACCGACTACCAAGCGGCCATAAATCCGTAGCTCTCGTCGTCCAAGCATCAACCATTCACAGTGTTCAGGTTAACGACACGGCGAAAAAATCGTTCGGACGGTAAACCGTCGGCTAAAATATTCTATGGATCGCGCCGTGTACGCTCGTTTTTATAATCGGCTTCGATCACTCGATGTAGCGTCTTCGTTTGCAGCAGCAACGGACCACGTTCCGTTTTATTAGGTCTACCGGAATGTTCTGTCCGATAGTGTCACTTCAAGTTTCAATCCATATGCACATGTTGATTTGAGACATATATGACTATCTCTCATTACCATCGCATTTACACACATGTACTCTCCTAAATAAAATGAAAAAAGATGTCTCATGTCATTATTAAGCGAGACGCGATCGTGAAAACATGGCTACCGATGATATTGCCAGACCACATGCTGCTTTGGCGACTCGTTAGAAAATCGCAGAGCTAGGCTGGCAAATTCTGTCACATCTACCATACTCTCCAGACCTAGCACCCTCCGATTATCACTTGTTTCTCTCTTTGCAAAACATTTTTACAGGAAAAAAAATTCAAAATTGAAGCTGATGTCAACCAAGCACTAGTTGAGTTTTTTGCTTCTAGAAATAAATCATTTTTTAAAAATGGCATTTAGAAGTTGCCATCGCGCTGGCATGAAGTCATAAGTAACGATGGAAAGTATATTCTACAATAAATAGTATTAAATGTATGAAAATTGTGTTATATTTCAATTCAAAAACGGACAGAACTTTCCGGTAAATCTAATAATCATTTCGCGCGAACTTGTTAGACGTTTGACGACCGTTTCGAATTCAGATTGATAGTTTCACGATATTTTTATGACTGAGAACGATAAGAGGATAGTTTAAAAAGATTCGCGCGTCGTTTGTAACTAACTAAAGTTATCGGCGAAGATACTTTGCTGTAAGACGTGTTTTCTAAAAGAAATTTATTTCGCATAAAAGTCTGCAAACATTGTATGCGTGCGAGAAGCGTACTCCTACTTTTTTTTTCTCCTGAGACAGATCTAAATCGTACATGTATAAACACCTTGTGTAACGCGAAACACAGCGTACATCGCCTGTCCGCCGGAATGCATGCTGGTTACACGTTCCCGTATAAATACGAGATATACGGAGAGATACAAATTGCGCTGCCTTGTTTTTCGGTGGA
Source organism: Megalopta genalis (assembly GCF_051020955.1). Taxonomy (NCBI): domain Eukaryota; kingdom Metazoa; phylum Arthropoda; class Insecta; order Hymenoptera; family Halictidae; genus Megalopta; species Megalopta genalis. The sequence continues at coordinate 1,651,140 of NW_027476100.1, forward strand.
TTAATCGCAACGAGTCGACGTAATGCGCGGATAGGACTCGTGTTGCCGTTACAGCTGCACGCGGATCCACGGATTAAGAGAATTCAAATCTTCAAAAGTTCCTCTATTCGCTCCTCGTAGCCCAGTAGCAGCAATTGCACTGCATAAATTGGACTTTCATGCAGTTGATCCTCCTGCATTTAAATGAATTTGAACGTACCAGAATTTATTCCTTCGTCCTTCTTCCGCCAAAAATTCACCTCGGGATGGATTGAAAGAGGGCCCTTTGTACTTTCACATGACATAAAATGTAAACTCCCTGAAAGATGTGCACAACCGGGCGCCAGGTGATTCTTTGTGAAAAACATGAAACAAAATATAAAATAGCTACTTTTTGTACGGCACGTAGTTTCCGAGTAAATCGAGTTTGAATGATCGAACATGAGCTTTTTTATTCGTTTTTTTGTCATTTCAAGCAATAGCAAAATCATTTTAATAAAATTCGAGTCGATTGGTCCAGTTCTAAAAAAGTTATTGTGTTTTAATAGTTGTACGAACGTTAATGGCGATACAGTGACTGCCGTTAATGTTTGGAGAACTCTTCTGAAAGTTCTGATTGTTCTGATTGTCGCGAATGTTCTACACCAGACGTCTTTAAAACGTTTTAAACACTCTGTATATACGTATGAAATGCGGATAAGTGAACTTTCATTCTGTCGGTGTAGAGATCTGCTATAGTTGCTCTTTACTCGCATTGGCTGCAGAGATCGTCAAATATGGTGTTAAGTTAATCTTAGTTACGTCATATTAGAACTAATTAGAAAAAAATTGTTACTATAGAAGCAGCTGGTCAAAATACAACTATACAAGATACAATTTATTATTAATAGTCCTATGATAAACCTAAAAAAATATTGCTTCTATTAAAGAAACTGGTCAAGATACATCAAAAAATTAAAAGTTATGTACACTTACTTAACTAAATAATAATAATAATAGTATTTATTTGCTGAAAGGAGCAAATGTCAGGTCAAACAATTTATTAATACAAAAAACACTACAATCTAATAGACCTGCAACGCATTCGAGCACACGTCGAATTTGTCAAAGCTGGCCGAGCTCGTACATGAGGTGCGACCATTCTCACCTGAGCAGGAAATGGAACTGCTCTCTGTACCGTCGCCCTCGGTTCTTTAACAACAGCCGCAGCAAAACGTTCTCTCTTTCTCTGCACTATGCGCTGCTTGTAGTGTCTCGCGGTTCGTCTGAGTATAGGATCATCCTTGCAGACATTCAACCACTTACCTGACACTCGAGCAGCGCAAAGCAGAGATCGAGGATCCAACATGCGTAGGATCAACTGCGACACCTCCGGCGGAAGTTCGGAAATAAAATCCACCTTAGTAGGGTCGAGCGATCCCATCACATTAAGGAATTTCCTGAAGTACTCCATATTGCTGATGCAGATACAAGGCGACGAATGAGCCATTTGCCAAAATTTGGGGTATATATATATATATATATATCCCTGGTCACGCTTCACGCTTCGGTGACCGTTCCGGAACAGTGATTCGACCAATCAGGAGCGAGTTCGACTGGACATACACTTTCCACATAATTCTATCGAATTGTACTTAATTTAGAAGAAACTTGCATTCAGGCATACTGTGAAATGAGAATGCAATTGTTGTAGGGTTACTGTCACTATTGGTAAAATGTATTCTATTCGATAGAACGGACGTCTGGCTTTATAATTACTATAATTATACAGTGTCTAATAACTTATTATATTATTATAATATAGTATATATATATATAAGTATAATATATTATATTACAGTATATTATTATAATAATTATAAAGGTATATATTAAATTTTATACTAACTTTGTTTGTATATATATTGTTGCGCACGGCACAAAATAACCGCCGGAAGTCGTGAGGAGACGACACGATTTATTTGTTGCACTCCACAGTCCTCATTTACAATTCTTGGAGCACGGCTCCGTTCGACGTATAAAGTGTAGCACGGCTACGAATTTGTTACGAAGTGAAGCACGGCTTCACTTAGACTATAAAATGGAAGCACGGCTTCGTATGGGCGCAAGGGCGCAGAATAATACTGGTCTATAAGCGATAATGTTGTCGACAAAAATCCCCCGTTATCAAATTTGCGGCAGTATATACAGACACCTGGCCGATGTTCAAGGAGAAGCATCGTCAGGCGTCGAAGGCCGGTCATTGCCTCCTAAGGCAAAAACACCGCGTATACATTTCGGCCGAGGCGAGCGTTTGACGGTCGGGCCAACGCACGTCGATCGTGTTATTGTCTTGCCGCCTCGCCATTTATTCGACAAAAACGGCGAGACGGCGTACATCGAATGTCGAACGTGCGTTGACCCGCGGTCCGCGATTCGGCCGGAACATATATACAATATTATTATAATTATTATAGTAATATACTGTTTAATAACACTATATATATAAAGACAATATTAATATAAAATTATATATATTTTTATAAGATACGGAATAAAGAAATTATGTGATATAGTTTCTGACGTGTAAACAGAAGAACATCCAATATTTTGTACCGTTTGATTTATTCTTCAATCAATTTTCCACTCTTTTCTTATTCGCGTCGATCAACGTTAGAAACTTTCACAGTGACAGCAATTATTTCCATGTTAAAGTTAAAAATAATCTTCGTTTTCAACGAAGACTGTAATAATTTATTTCAACAATCGCGTTTAAGCATTCTGCTGAAATATGTTCTCCGAAGAGTGGTACAACATTCTGATGCATTTTCTACGTATTACTACTAAGGAGCTTATGTTATCCTAAATCCGTTTTGGCAGATTTCGAGGAATTGTCGGAAACACTGCCCTGGCTTCGTACCTCATATGTAGAGCAACTTTTCGCACCTGCGCGGAGCTCAGCAGTTTCCACTGCGACCCGACCACATAGAACTTGACCGGAGGTGAAACTCCTCTCCGTAAGTTGTGTTCTACGAATGTGGCTTCGGAGCTCTCAATATCACGAGTGCATGCGAGCTGGGACCGTGATACGTAGCTATACAAATTCCTTATTATTTCCGGGCGTATAATTGTAGAAATAATTTCGACAGTTCCATGTCAAACATGTGGGGATATATAGAACTGACACGGAATTATTTCGTCAAGCTTGAAAAGCCGTTCTTAGTTAGAAAGATCGTCAATGTAAAATAAATGCATCGTGGCGTATTACAGAATGAAGCTTTTGCATTTTATGCAAAACTTCTGTAACAGAAATATTAAAAATAATACGAATACTTGTCCGCTGCAAGCTCGACAAATTAAAATTTTCAGTAACATTATTTTATAAAGGGTAAAATTGGTATTTTTGAACGCGTGTCCTGATTTTGTACTATATTCTACACAATAAGCTTGAAATATTCTTCCTTTTAGACAATAAATTGGAGATGATAGAAAAAGTTGCCTCGAGCAAATCAAAATAAAATTGGTGACAAGTTCTCTTTGCTCCACGTTACGGAACAGCAAAATCTGCGTTTTTACTACTATTGAACTGATTTTTACCCATTAAAATTCACATAAACGTGCATAACAAAAATTGATTCATTATCTTTCTGTAGCAATTCAAAGATTAATTCATAATATCTTTGTAATATTGTCGCACGTTGACCAGAATGCATTTTATAGTTGACGTAAGAAATTTCGCCTTTCTTTTGCCATTTTTGTACAAAAATTCACGAAAGTTTCCTTGCTACCGCAAGCTTGTCAAAATAGAATATTCTATTGTACGCCATTCTAATACATCTGCCGCGTCTTATTGCAACAGTCTTCACCCCATTCCTATTGTCAGCATGGTTTGAAAAACCTCGCGGTATTCGTCGAAATACCTCCTCGGCTTTGATCCAAGCGTGAGCCACAATTCTTTGCACCAGCGCGGGATTAGGTAGATTCCTTCGAACCGTCACTCTCAGCTCCTCAATACCTTCACCAAGGAAACGTTCTTTCATTTTCCTCTCCGCGCGTTCTTTTTAACGCATTGCGGTTCATCCCAGGTTCGGATCCGACCTACAGACATTCGACCATTCCTGCGACACTTGAGCGGCGCCGAGAAGAGGTTCAGGATCCAAATTGCGTAGAATCAGCTATGATACTACTGCAGGGAGTTCGGAAATGAAATCTACTATTTGCGAGCTGTCGCAGTCCAATCACGCGAAGGAAAGGCCCTGAGGCATTCCATGTTGCCGCCGTTGATTCAGAATTTCGAATGATGATTTGTTTTGTTAAAATCTCGAGAATTTTGTACGGTCATTTTGAAATAGCCATTTTCCTTGGTACATCTCTATGTGAAAGCTGAGTTATTACTAGCCCAGCAACGAATTTAAATCAGCAGACAAATTAAAAGTATTTATGAATGTCAATGTATTATAGTTTTAGCTTATTAGATTTTTTAACACTATACCTACCGAGCACTAAAAGCGACGAATTTCTCTGTAAGAACGATAAAACCGAATCTATTTAGACTTCCCATAATTGTTATTACAACGAATACTCGGACTGTGAAATTCATTTAATAATTTCTTATGAAAAAGTCTCTATAACTTCAGGAATTTTAAAATACAAAATGTAAAACCGGTCATCCTGACCGGCTTGGTAGGTTTAGTTTAGAAAAAATATAATCATTCGATTTCGACTCTCTTGCAATTGATACGAACAATTTTTATTTCGCCTGAAGATCCGCAGTCTAACAATAATGTACGAGCTACAGCAAATAAATATTCGTTTATTTTCGTGTCGTCTGGAAAGTAAACGAATCATTCTATAAATTGAACATTATTGGCATTCCTGTTTCAATGGAATTTCATCTATTGCGCGGTAGAGCCCCGATAGTTGCACAAAAGCACATGAAATCTGCAAGTGACCAAGTTCCTGGAATTATCGAGGCGATCATTCAACTACACGGAATCACTCATCTCCACTATATACTATCGATGCTACTATGTTAGACAACGTAGTACCTTGTGCCACGTGTTTCCCGTAATTACACAACAGCCACCGACGTATTTTGATCACATTCAACCGAGGCGAATCACGTGCCGGTATCGAAACTGCAACTAGTGAGGTTCCAATGCAATTATGTTACAATATACAGCAGCGATTGTTTCTTTTTACACGATTCACTGCTATGTAAGAATGGAATAATAAATTATGCTGCATAAATATTGGCGATCAGTTGTTATCAATTTCGTTTATTTATCATTTGTTACTAATTCTGTTTATACTATAAGAAATATATATTATAGTGTATATTTTATTATATATATTATATAGTATAATATTATAATATTGTAATATATATAATATTTTATTATATATTATACTATACATTTTAATTATATATTTCAAGTATTATTTATTTTGTACTGTATATGTTACAGTGAAACACCGAAATCTGGAGAATGTCGACTTTCACCGGTGAATGTCAACATTCACATAGTCGCTTGGTGTATGTCCGACATATTTGCTAAATACCCTTATTTCTGCCTTACACCGGTAAATGATGACATTCACCATGCACTAATGGTGAATGTTGAACATGTTGGAGATTTATATTTTCTTCTCCGTAATTCAGTTGCTATAAAACGCCACAAGGGTGACGTAACTTTTTCGCCTCTCTTTCTGAAAGGAATGACCAAGAATTTAAAATACACGGTACATTCTACATGAGAAAAGAAAATAATAGTAATAAAAAAATTACTTACTTATGTGATTCAAATCTTATTTATTGCAACAACTTAAACTATTATGACACTTTGAATTGCACAAGAGTCCCTTGCTTTTAAAATTGCATTTATTTGTGGAACACTTCACACAGGTGTCTTCAACACAGGTTTTGGACCTCTACCAGAACATATCTGTGATTGTCGACACACACCGGAGAGGGTCCGAATGTACAACAATGTAATGAAATATTGGATTTTTCACCGACGTATTTGGTATCTGTTGACATTCACCGGTGAAAGTCGACATTCTCCAATTTCGGTCATTCACGGTAACATATATATAATACAATAGTATACAAATATATTTATATTATGTATATAATACAAAATAAATAATATTTGAAGTAATTTATACCGTACCATTTACACTCTGCAGAAATAATGGTCAAAGTATTGCACTTTATGTTTTATATTCAATATTTTTTAATAATGCCTTTTGTCTATATTCCTTATAAAATATCCATTTGAACCTTGTTGCTCAGTGCAACAGTACAAACTTTTCATACAGTTTTGCATTGATTCCGAAGTGATTATCAAAAGAGGATTCATTTCGTTTCACTGATCTTGATAAAAGTTGTTGCTTCATGCGGACAAAAGTGATGCATATTCCTGAATAAAAGTTTATACACGCGTTTCGGGCATTGCAATATATTCTGCAATGCTGAGCACAATAAAAGAATAACTTCAGTATTGTTTCATAACTATTCCGTGCACCGTGTTGCGTGATTTAAATGTTTCCTAGTAAAAATGAAACTACACGTATTCCCTCTCTCCTTTGTGCACGAAGAGAGTAATTTACATATCTGCAGTTTCTCTCGTCGATTCATCGTTTTCAAAAACAAAAACAAACTTAGTAGAAGCATGGCATACAATATTTTATTAAATGCGCCACGTCCGTTGCACGAAATATGGAAAATGTCGAATCAAGTAGAATCGCAAATTTTCTGAATATTAACGGTAGGGTTTATGTGACTGTAATTAACTGCCTTCGTAAAATTAATTTAATTCTCTTTGCAGAAAATACGGAATCGTTATCGATTTGTAATGTTGATAGCACACATGTTAATAAAGAAGAAAATTTCGATTTATCCCGTTATATTTATTGACAACGTTAAACTTTCGAACATTGATCTTTGTCACGTAAAAAAACGAGATTTCGTGTTTTTAATTTGTAGCGCACGTTAATTCTAACTGGTTAATACTGTCAAATATTTGCGGATTCAAATATTCAATTATATATCAATAATATATTCAATTCATTTTGTTGAACCGTTCTTTCGCCAGGCTGTGATGTTGAGGAACAGAAGAAAGTGCAAAGTGCAGTTGAAACGAATAGCAAATACAGGGTGTCCCAAAAATGTCTCGCAATCCGAAAGTAGAGAATTCCTGAAGTTATTTGAAGCAACTTTTTCCTTAGCGAAGATGCAATCCGCGGCTTCGTTTATGAGTTATTAACGAAAAACAATGACCAATCAGAGGCGAAATCATTTGACGCGAGGCGGCCGAGCCAATGAGCGGAACTGGGCACCGTGCACTCGTTGGCTGGGCCACCGCGCGCCGGCCGAGCTCGCCTCTTATTGGTCAGTGTTTTTCGTTAATAACTCGTAAACGAAGGTTCGGAGAAAATTTTCGCAAAGGAAAAAGTTGCTTCAAATGACCTCAGGAACCTCCCATATCCGGATTACGAGACATTTTCGGGACACCCTGAGAGATTCAAGATTTTGTGGGCTCGTTAGTAATATATATATATAACTTCGATATAACTTCAAGATTTAGTAGAAAATATTATCGTTACTTTCGGGCCACTCTGTAGACACGCGAACACTCCGTTGATAGTACTGTAGCGCCATTTACACGGCAGGTGCTTTCCTTAATGTAGTTCCGGAGTAGAAACATGTCTCCGAAGGGGTGCACAGATTGTAACTCTGTAGCACGACGTGTATCGGATCTTGCTTTCATGGAGATACGGGGTTGGCCAATATCGCGACAGGATATGGTAGTTTGGTAGGTAGGGCGCAGTTTAAACTTACCCATTAGTGGCTACTAGCCGGCAATGTGTTTATAAGCAAACCGTAACGACGAGATCCTGGAGTGGCGCAGTTTCCAGGAAACAGTCGTTCACCATAATACATTTTCTGCGACGCTGCCATCGAACAAAATCTCCGCCTGCACAAATCTGGCCAACTTTCTGCGTCAACTGTTCCGTCTAGTTGCACATCAGGTTGCCCTAAACACGCTGCGATGGTATAACAAGCCACTGTCTGATAATCACATTATCATGTTCGGCCAGAATGGTCTCTCTTCCGTCACGTAGGCAACGGAACGGAAATAATACTTCGTGACAAAATTTGACACTGCTAGTAAATGTATTTGATTAACCCTTTGCACTCGAGTGGTGACTCAGAGGCACCACTAAAATTTGTTACATCACGTTTAAAGATAATGTTTATATTAACAAAGTTTAGATTAAAAAAATTATATAATATATAATAGTTATATAATAATTATATAATAACAATAACTGTTGTGTGAGTTCCAAGAATCAATTTCATATGCATAAAATGCATTTTATCATATAAAATAAAAAATACTGTAAGTGAGAAAAATGATTATATTTACAGTTTAAATAGTTTCGAGTGCAAAGGGTTAACATTAGATTTACGGATCCTGTAAAAATGATGGGTCTCTAATTCTTTAATTTACGATTATTTATATCGTATAGAGATACATTTACGAGTTATTTATTCAATTTATATGTTACTTGCAGCAAACGTTGCAATAATATTTGTTAAAAATCAGAACAAATATCGCATTGTTACTTTTATAAACTAATAAAACGAAGGATACAGCGAGGACGAACAAAAGTTATTTTACGCCGGTTGGAACGTGTGCTCTTATCATTAGAGCGCGGATTTTATGCATTTGTGACAAAAATGAGTAGGTCAAACGGAAAACGGAGAAGAAAAATTAAGTAAATGATACAAAAATACCGTTATTTTATTTTCAACAGAATAAAATAATTCGAAAACGAATGAAATCTCTACGTAGCTCCAGAATCTTGCAATTAATGCTTACAATTTCAATTTTTCATAAAATTTTCAGACAATTTATCGTAGACGTATAACGAGTGTGCACAATTAAAATAATTAGTGAGTTTAACAAATCCGCTCCACATAATTGCAAAAAAGAAAAGAAAAGAATTTCGTACAATTAGATCGTTGATTATTTCCGTGCCGGTTGGTTAATTATCAAATGAATTCGTATAACACGAGTAATGTTAAGTACAATTTAATTATGTAAAATTAGTTGCATCTGTGTACGGCGAAGCGGTCAGACATAATAATCGAGTGAAACACGGCCGGAGAAATTAATTTAACGTTGTGATAATTGATAAGAATTTTGTCCGTTCGATGCATTCTATTTTCCCATTTTATCGGACGCTTTAAGAGTCGACGATTTCCGTTGGTTATTCTCCCTTCGAGTCGCCCTGAATGTTATCAGACTCTCGGCGAAATTCCACGATTTTTACGCGACCCTTAGAAGACTCTAATCTCCGTCGTTCTGTTCCTTTTTTGACTCGGTTAACGTAATTTTCCCGTATTAAAAGCCAGCGCTCATATGACCGTTAGGGGTCTCAGGGCGGCTTTCGTCGCGCTGGCGAGGCGATCTTTTTTCCTCGGGTAACAGCGGCAAACGACTTCCGCGGAATCATTTGGACTCGGTCCGTTTTACTAACAGATTCAATTAATATATCCAGCCCCTTCGGCAGCATTCAAACGAGAAACGCTTCTGTCGCAGACAGGGGGCGCGATTTCAGCCTGCAACATGACAATTCCAACGTAGCCGAGCTGGCCCGGGAAGAAGCACGGTACTTAAAGATTAGCATCATCGTCGTTCCACGTTTTCAGCGCTCGCGAATCCCCCTCGGCAGCTAATAACATCTTGATACAGTTCGGTTTCCGTTATCGAGAATGTCCATTTGCCGCATTAAAATATTTAAACGTTTAATACATTAGCGTCGAGGGAATCGGCGGAACAGACGGAGATTCAATATGGCTGACAGTGTAACGAGCGGGCTGCGGATTTTATGCGTGTGTGGCGAGAGCGATCGGCGGAATATGAAACACTAAATGCAGAGAATTTTATGCAATATTTTATTTATACGATATAAACATTCACTATCTTGAGAGCAACAAACAAGAGTTGACTATACGTTCGTTTTAATTTTTGCGATTTTTGGTAAGTTGAAAGCAATCTAACAGCACTGTTAATCGGTTACTTGTTTGTGACGAGTATACTCGTAACCTAAATTCTTGTTATTTCTTTATGGCGAGTATACTCGTCGTAACATAAATTTTTGTGATTCCTTCATGACAAACGTACTCATCGTGACATAAATTCTTGCTATTTCTTCGTGACGAGTATACTCGTCGTGACATGAATTTTTGCTATTTCTTCGTAACGAGTATACTCGTCGTAACATAGATTATGGCCATTTCTTCATGACGAGTATACTTGTCGAAGACAACTAACTGTTTAAAGAAGGATATATACATCGATATTTATATCATATTTGTAATTCATAGAAGTATTTAAACAAAATATGAAGAAAATCAAACATATACAGTACAATTACAATAACTTACACCTTTCAAAGGGACTGCAACGATTTATTTTACCGAACATTGATCTTCATTCGTTCGCCATTTTGTTAAGCTTTTTCGCAAGCTCTTGACAGGAGGTCTCGCTAATTCAGTACTAAAAATTCAAACATTTTCCGTATTTTAAGAACTTTTGTCTTTTGCATGTTTTATTTTAACAAATAAACAATCAATTTCAATTTAAATACAAAAATGTGATATACCTTATTCGACAAACATGAAGTTAATTGTTATCCTTGAGCGTTAGATACAATACTTGACAAGTTTCATATATCCAAAGTAATATGTAATAATATTGTACAATATATTGTACACGTGATATTAATTTTGTAATAATATATTACAAAATATGTTGTTAATAAACCCGTAGGGTGTTACACAGCTTAATAAAAAAAAGAAGTTAATTACGTTCGAATATAAACAAAACACAAAGTAATTTACTAGCACTCAGTAACTGGCCCCACCACCCTGCGCAGATTCTATAGCCTGCCGTCGACCTCGCAAAAACGGAGTTCTACGGGTAATGAAAATCGAGAAACTCGCCAAAGTAAATTTTCTCCGTTATCAACATCATTACAAGCTAAGATAAGAAGCCGTTTCCGACGAGTGATCCTTTTCCACGTAAATTCATAGCTCATTCGAGCGCGCCCGGACTATAGATTCAATTAAGATAGGTTCGATGCTCGTGGGGGGAGAGGGGATTACGATACAAATCATTCCCTGAATGGAGAAAAATGTCTGTTCGCAGAGCGGGAGGTCTGGTATGAGGCTACGACACACGCGATCGAGGCACGTATTCGCGCGTCGGCGGCGAGTTCGAACGTCAGCGGGACGACGCCTCCGGGCAGCGTGGCGCGGGGCGTCGTTCTCTTCGTCGACGACGGAGGAACCTCTCGGGTCAACGTCATGGAAACACGGGCGAGGAAGCGGAACTCTGGCAAGGGTAAGTCTTACTTTTATCTTCTTTCCACATCTCCCACCCTCGCGATCTCGCTCGCCCCTCTTCTTCGACCAATCCTCGGTACTCCCGTACGACGCCACGTTTTCCCATCGCTTTTCGCGTCCTCCTTCGCGGATTGCTGTCTCCGTCCCCTTCGCCCAGCCCCTTCTCGCACCACCCTCGCTCCGAGGATCCAGGCCACCGTGGAAATTTCCACCTCCGGAAGGGTTCCGCTTCCTTCGTTAAGAGGATTCTGGGAAATGCGTCCTTGATTCCGGGTTTGCTATTAGCCGACCGTGGAATATAGGATTGTACATTTATTAGTCGAAACTGTAGTAAATTCTACCTAATTGACGCACAGATTGTGCACAAAAATGGGCAATTTGGGAGAGGAGATATGATTATTAAATACGATATTTATTACGATTATTAATTTCGATTATTACGATTATTAAACACGAGTAATAAAAGATCTTGTGGCTTGTTTTTACAATTGTTTACTATAAAAACGAGCCACGATGCTCGAATAATCGTATCTCCTCTTCCTAAATTGTCCATTTTCATTTCGAAGCTGAGGGACAATTGGAGAGAATTTACTGTACCTCATGCGCAATTATTTCTTCATAATTACGCAATTATTTCTTCGTACGGTACAATTATTTCTTTATAGAGTTAACCAATAGATTGAATTAACAATTGGATTCCTTTTATGACATGTTATACATAATTTAATCACTCAAATAAAAAAAGTTAAAAAGGTATGGTTTCTGTTTTAAATTTCTCTTTACCATTTCAACCAATTTTAATTTATGAAAATATTGTTTCGGCGATTGTCTGCTAAATTGAGCCTCTTAACGTTTCAATGTCATTACATTTTCCAAAAGTGTCCGAACATCCCCTCTACCCCTACGCCTGTACCCCTACCTCTACCTCTACCTCTACCCTTGCGCCAGGTACCTCTACCACTACCTCAACGCCTGTACATCTACCTCTACCTCTATCTCCACCACTACCTCTACCACTACGCATGTACCTCCACCTCAACTTCTACCTCTACGCATGTGCCGCCACCTCTAACTCTACCTCAACCTCTACCTCTACGCATGTGCCTCCACCTCTACCTCTACCTCTACATTTACGCTTACAACTCGACTTCTACCTCTACGTCTGTCCCACTACCTCTACCTCTACCCTTACCTCTACGCTTGAACCTCTACCTCTTCCTCTACGCATGAACCTCTACCTCTACCTCTATATCTACGCCTGCAATTCTCCCTCTAGCTCTACTTCTACGTCTACGTCTGTACATATACCTCTACTTCTACCCCTGTACCTCTACCTCTACCTCTACGCCTGTACCTCTACCTCTACCTCTACGCATGTACCTCTAACTCTACCTCGACGCATTTACCTCAAATGCTACCTCTACGCATGTACCTCTACCTCTACCTCTATCTTTTCGCTTGTATCTCGACCTCTACCAGTACACATGTACCTCTACCACTATATCTACGCCTGTACCTGTACCTCTACCTCTACCCCTACCTCAACCTCTACTACTGTACCTCTACATCTACCTCTACCTCTACCTCTACCTCCACCTCTACCTCTACCTCCAACTCTACCTCTACCTCCAACTCTACCTCTACTCCAACCTATACGCCTGTACCTCTACCTCTACGTCTACGTCTGTACCTCCACCTCTACCTCAACCTCTACCTCTACGTCTACGCCTGTAGCTCTACCTCTACCTCTTCTTCTACGCCGGTACCACTAACTCTCGGCCTATAACTCTACCCCAACTTCTACGCCTGTACCTCTACATCTACCTCTAGCTCTGGCTCTACCTCTACCCCTACGTGTACCACTAACTCTATCTTTACGTATGTACCTCTACGCCTGTACCCCTACTTCGACCTCAACCTCTACCTCTACGTCTACGCCTGTAGCTCTACCTCTACCTCTTCTTCTACGCCGGTACCACTAACTCTAGGCCTATAACTCTACCCCAACTTCTACGCCTGTACCTCTACATCTACCTCTAGCTCTGGCTCTACCTCTACTCCTACGTGTACCACTAACTCTATCTTTACGTATGTACCTCTACGCCTGTACCCCTACTTCGACCTCTACGCCTGTACCTCTACTTCTACCTCTACAAATGTACCTCTACCTCTACCTCTACCACTTTTTCTACGGCCGTACCTCTACCTCTACCTCTACCTCTATCTCTATCTCTACGCCTGTACTTCTCCCTCTGCCTCTACCTCTATCTCTAAACCTGTACCCCCACCTCCACCTCTAGGCATGTTTCTCTACCTCTACTTATACGCATGTACCTCTGACTCTACCTCGACGCATTTACCTCAAACGCTACCTCTACGCATGTACCTCTACCTCTACCGCTACGTATGTACCTCTATCTCTATCTCTACCTCCGCCTGTTACCTCCCTCCACCTTACCAACCTCCTCCTTTACGTTGTTTCACTTCGTTTCGCATTCATCATTTACGTTGTTTTACGTGTTTTACCTTGCTTTACGTTATTTCACCTTGTCTCACGTTGTTGTTTATAACAGTTTTATGTTCTTCTGCGTTGTTATGCTTTGTTTTTTGGTTGTTTTATATTGCTTTACGTTGTCTTACGTTGCGTCAAGTTGCTTTACTTTGTCACGCATTGTTGGTTTAAATTATTTTACGTTGTTTTACTTTGTTTTTACTCGTTTTACGTTCTTTTACCTTGCTTTTCGTTGTTTTACGTTGTCTCACGTTGTTGTTTAAAACAGTATTACGTTGCTCTACGCTGTTATACATCGTTTTTACGTTGTTTTATATTGTTTTACGTCGTTTGCCTTGTTTGGCGTTGTTTTTAAAAGAGTATTACATTGCTTTACGTTGCTATTCATTGCTTTTCAGGTTGTTCTATGCTTTTCTTCATTATGTTACGTTGTTTTACATTGTTTTTACGTTGTTTTACTTTCTTTTACCTTGCTTTACGTTGTTTTACGTTGCCTCACGTTGTTGTTTATCACAGTACTATGTTGATCTGCATTGTTATGCATTGACTTTACGTTGTTTTATATTGTTTTACATTGATTTACGTCGTGTTACCTTGTTTTACTTTGTTTCGCATTGATGATTTGCGTTGTTTTACGATGCTTTACGTACTTTGCATTGTTCCTCGTTGTTGTTTAAAACAGTATTACGTTGTTTTACGTTGTTATACATTGTTTTCACGTCGTTTCAGCGTAACACTACGTAAAAGAAAGTAAAACAATATAAAACAACTTAAAAACAATGTATAACAACGTAAAACAACGTAATACTATTTTAATGAACCACGTGAAGCAAAGTATATCAACGTGAAATAACGTTAATTATCAATAGGACACAAAGAAAAGCAACGTAACACAACGTAAATCAATATAATACAATATAAAACAACGTAAAAACAATTTATAACAACGTAAAACAACGTAATACTATTTTAAACAACAACGCGGAACAATGCAAAAAACGGAAAGCATCGTAAAACAACGTAAATCGTAAATGCGAAACGAAGTAAAACATCGTAACACAAGATAAAGGTAATGTAAAACAATATAAAGCAATATGAAAACAATGTATAACAACGTAAAACAACGTAATACTATTTCAAAGAACCTCGTGAAACAAAGTACATAAACGTAAAACAACGTTAATTATCAATGCGACACAAAGAAAAACAACGTAACACAACGTCAATCAATGTAAAACAATACTAAACATCGTAAGAACAATGTATAACAACGTAAAGCAACGTAATAGTATTGTTACGGCGACTTGTCCAAATCAAGTCGCTGTAATGTGAAACGGCCCTGTTGTGAGCAACTCCTTAAAGAAAAATAGAAGAGAGGGGTTGCCACGGAGGTGTGTTATCAACGGACAATCGAAGAGTCGGGATCGGACCGTCGAGCGATCAACACCATCTAATTCAAAGATCTCTAACATAATCGAATTAGTTGTATTATAGTTTATGTACTCTATTGTAAATAAAATGCCGCGACGCGAGAGAAGTGCAGTAATTCGCAACGTTGTGGGCTCGTCCGGGATCGAAGAATCGATCGGAAATGTCACGCCGACATTGGAGATCCTGTTTGCAAACCTCCGACAAGAATTATGCGAGCAACTGCAGGTGCAGCAGAGACAGTTCGAGGCGCGACTGGAAGCGGACAGGCTTCAGCGCGAGGAACGGGAACAGTCCGCTGCTTCCGAACGAGAGGCTCGCATGGAAGAGAGGATAGCAAGGGTCTTGAGAACCAATGCCACAGGTGCTATCGGATTCATTGCGAAATTCTGTCTTAAATTCTGCGGCATTCTCGTCTGTGGAACACTCGGAGGCGCGTGTAAATAGTGCGGACACTGTTGTAAATAATGTTAATAGTGTATATAACGCGAGTATACCTATTGCTCCGAGTGTTCCTGTATTTGCTTCACAGTCGGTGTCATCCTTGCCTGCGTGTCGTGAATCTACACGCTTCGTAACTGGATTAGGATATTCCGTGAAGCCGACACGTTATGACGGTTCCACGTCATGGGATGAGTACCGAATTCTATTTGAAATGGTTGCGAATGTAAATGGCCGGGACGAAGCAAAGAAAGCTGCGGCTTTAATTGCTTCGTTGGATGGTCCGGCTCGAGGAGTACTGACTTCTCTTCCCGCCGATAAGTATTTTGACTTCCAAGAAATAGTTTCGGCAATCGAGTTTCGGTTTGGTAGAAAAATCTTTTCGAAGCTAAATTACGTTCTTTTTCAAAATTATAAACAGCGGCAAGGGGAGTCAATTTCTGCATTGGCCGCGGAGATTGAGAGGCTGGCGCAATACGCTTTCTCAGAATGTCCAATGGATGTTCGGGATCGTATGGCCGCCTCTCAGTTTGTGACGGCGTTGGCCAATGAAGAGATGAGGAGAATGTTAAGATATGAAAGTTTTACATCTCTTAGAGCTACGGTGACCAGAGCTATAGAGATGGAAGCTCTCAATAAATTAAGCTCTCAAAAAACACAAATGTGTGAACGGAATTTAAAACGTCCCTTTACTTCCGAGGGAATGCTGGAACGTGCGGCTGAACGGCATTCTGAACGAGTGGTTGAACATCAACGGGAGTTGCCGCATTGCTGGAGCTGTGGAAAGAAGGGCCACCTCCAACGGGATTGTTTAAAGAAAACAAGGAAGGAGACGTCGCAGGGAAACTTCAAGAAGTCGGAATAATGGGGGATAGTCCGACTTCATCTTTCTTTTTTCCCCCTGTCGTGCTGCGTTTGGAACTTATTCAACGAGGGATTTTCTTCGTAGAAGGCATCGTTGGAGCGAAGAAAAGGAAAATCATCTTGGATACGGGCTCATCGGTTAACCTTCTACGGGAAACTTATGCTACAAGGCAGAATAGTTCGGCGAGCATGACAGGAGTGAAGATTTTTTCAGTCTCTGGTCAGAGATTACCGATTTTTGGTAAAAAGCATCTTCCTGTTTCTATTGGAGAAGTCGAGACCGAAGAAGAGTTCTTCTTCGTCAGTATGATGGAAGAATGCATTTTGGGAATCGAATTTCTTGAAAAGCATGCCTGTCAACTGGACTTTAAAACGAGGTTCTTCATTTGAAAGGAATGCAAGTGCCGTTGCTGAAGTATGGAGAAGATTCGGCTATGAAGGAGATAGAGAAAAACAGGAATACATTAGTACCGGATCATCTTCAGGATCTTCATCAGAGATGTTCTATAAACCTGTCCGTAGAGCAAAAGAAAACTTTTGCCCAGTTATTGACGGAATTTGCAGATGTTTTTGCGAAAGATTCCGAAGATGTGGGAAAATGTGACGTAGTATGTCACAAGATAGATACCGGTGACAGTCTTGCCATAAAACAGGCACCCCGACGATTACCTCTTCATCGACGTTTAGAAGTAGATGAATTATTGTCGAAAATGGAACGTCAAGGAGTCATAGAAAAGTCTCAAAGCCCCTGGTCTTCACCCGTGGTATTGTTCAAGAAGAAGGACGGGTCCATCAGATTTTGCGTGGATTACAGGCGTCTGAACAATATCACCAAGAAAGATTCGTACCCCCTTCCAAGGATAGAAGATACGCTGGACGCTTTGGATGGCTCCTGTTGGTTTTCGGCGATCGACTTACAAAGTGGATATTGGCAGATATCCATGGATCCTGTACATAAGGAAAAGACTGCCTTTTGTGTGGGTACTGGATTATGGCAGTTCAAAGTCATGCCATTTGGTCTTTGTAACGCACCAGCTACCTTTGAACGTCTAATGGACAACGTCTTAAGAGGGTTAAACTGGAAGATTTGTTTAGTATACCTCGACGACATCATAATTTTCGGTAGAAGTTTTGAAAAGGA
The DNA here is from genome assembly GCF_051020955.1 of Megalopta genalis. Lineage (NCBI taxonomy): Eukaryota > Metazoa > Arthropoda > Insecta > Hymenoptera > Halictidae > Megalopta > Megalopta genalis. The sequence continues at coordinate 1,668,903 of NW_027476100.1, forward strand.
AGTACTCTGGAAGGTACTTGCTCCCCTAAGGAAAGCTTCCTTGCTGATGAGCCCGATGAAGTGTAATTTCTTCTGTAAAGGAGTGAAATATCTTGGACACGTAGTATCCGAGATGGGTGTACAAACTGATCCTGAAAAATTGGATGCAGTAAAGAATTGGCCGGTGCCGAAGAATAAGACCGAGTTGGAAAGTTTCCTGGGTCTTTGCACTTTATTATCGGAAGTTTGTTAAAAATTTCGCCGATATTGCGAAGCCCTTACATCGTTTGACCGAGAACGAGAAAATTTTCGTGTGGACGGAAGAAGCGGAACATTCGTTCGAGGAATTAAAAAGGAAATTGATGGAGTCTCCCATTCGTTCTTATCCGTCGGTTAATACAGAATTCATTTTGGACTCGGATGCCTCAAATTTTGCAATTGCAGCAATTCTTTCTCAAATTCAGCAAGGTCGGGAGAGAGTAATCGCCTACTTCTCTAAGACGCTAGGAAAAGCTGAGAAGAATTGTTGCGTTACTCGGAAGGAACTGTTAGCGATAGTGAAATCTATTGAACATTTTCATCATTACCTTTATGGGTGTAGATTCCTTCTGAGGACCGATCACGCTGCTTTACGTTGGTTGCTGTCTTTCAAGAATCCGGAAGGACAGGTAGCACGTTGGATCGAGCGGATTCAGGGATATGAATTTGAGGTGAAACACCGGGAAGGAAGACTCCATCAGAATGCGGACGGCCTTTCTCGCAGGCCTTGCGAATCGCAGGATTCTGCGCAATGCAAGCGCCTGGAGGAGAAGACGGAAGAAAATGGAGACGTAGTTCTGCGGACACTCTGCGAAACATTTGACTTTTGAAGAGTGGAGGAGAAAACAGGAGGAAGATGAAGAAATTGGTTTCATCCTGTCAAGAAAAAAAGAGGGTAGGAGGCCCGATTGGCAGGAGATTTCGGACAGGAATACGAGAATTAAATATCTCGTATCAAACTGGGATTCCTTGGAAGTGTACAAGGATCTACTGTTTCGTAAGTGGGAATCCCTTGATGGAAAAAGTAACAAGTGGTTACTGATGGTTCCAAGAGAAATGGTAAGCTCGGTGATGACAGATTGTCATGATACACCGGCGGGTGGCCATTTCGGTGTGAACAAAACTCTGGACAGTGTACGTTGAAAATTTTACTGGCCTGATAATCGCAAGGATGTGGAAGACTGGTGTCGTCGATGTAATACTTGTGTCGCAAGGAAAGGTCCGAGGGAGAGGGGACATGGACCTCTCAAGATTTATAATGTCGGGGCACCGTTTGAAAGGGTAGCGCTCGACATTGTGGGACCGTCTCCGAAGTCTGCGGTTGGTAACAAGTATGCGCTGGTCGTTGTGGATTATTTTACGAAATGGCCGGAGGCAGTTCCGTTGCCGGGCCAGCGCGCGATGACTGTTGCGAAGGCCCTTCTTACAGAAGTTGTAAGTCGTCATGGCGTACCGTTGGAACTTCATTCGGACCAGGGGAGAAATTTTGAGTCGGCGGTCTTCAAGCGGTTGATGGTGCTGCTTGGTATTAAGAAGACACGCACTACTCCTTTGCATCCACAATCTGATGGGCTCGTGGAAAGGTTGATTCGGACTCTGCTGCAGTATTTGTCAATGTTTGTAGCGGATCATCAACGGATTGGGACGATTGGATACCGTTATTTTTACTATCCTATCGCCCAAGCAGACACGAGACAATGAAGAACACTCCATAGATGATTTTCACTGATAGAGAGCTTCGACTTCCAATGGATCTTCAGAGAGGGCTCCCGCCTGATTCAAGATATGAGGAGGACGAGTTTGTTCAGCAAACGCGTATCAGACTGGATAAAATTTTTTTTTTCTTTTTTTTTTTTTTTTTTTAACGTGGGGGAAATCTGCTGGCCAGACACCCCCGCCCCGCCCGGGGGGGCGGGACGGGGGCAGTGCGAGGATTGACCCGCTAAAACCCCCACGACGGCCTAAGGCGCTGGCGATTACTGGGGGAGCCACGGGAACTCTCAAAGAACACAACCGCGGCCCCCCCTCGCCTGGCCGGCCACCAGGATGGAATGGCGGTGGCCGGCCGCGTCCCGGGGGGGGAGATTTATACTCCCCCCATGAATCATCTTGCTTCGGCGGTGCGGGGGACCGCACCCCACACCGCCTCGTCACTCCCAATATGGGGAGGACAGCTCCGCCGAGTCCTCCTCCGCGCCACAGTGGTGGCACACCGTCGTCGCTTCCCAACCGATGCGACCCAGGTAGACACCGAAGCAGTCATGCCCGGTGAGTACCTGCGTCGCACGGTAGGAGAGCCTGCCAAACCGCCTCTCCCGCCACGAGGTGAAGTGCGGCAGGAGAGCCCCAGGGACGCGCTCGCCGGCATGGGAACAAAGCTCCGCATGCCATCTGGCGAGCGCAAGTCCCCGGGCCAGGAGCTCGAAGCACTGGACCGCCTCCCGCTCCGGCGGGTCCTGGCTAAAATTCATGAATTTATTCGCCAGAGACTGGGAATTAGCGGAGACAAAATGAAATCTTGGTATGATGTTTACGCTAATTCAATTACGTTTGCTACAGGCGAGAAAGTATGGCTGTTCCAACCACCAACCGAAAAAAAAGGGGAAAATGTCCCAAGTTGCAGTCCGCGTGGGAAGGTCCTTATGTGGTACAGGACCGTCTGAACGACATTATTTATCGTGTAACTCGTTCTCCGAGGTCGAGACCGAAGGTCGTACACGTTAACCGCTTGGCTCGCTACGACGCTGTACCCAGACGCCTTTGACTGTCTCTCACCCAAGAAGAGGACGTTTCTTCGCAGAAGACGAGGGAGTGATCTGTGTACTGACACGCTGAGCTCTTTCCATTTGTGGAAGAAACGGTTCGATGGGGGAAGGAAGTTGTATGCTCTGGAAGATTATGTCCTCCCATTGGGGAGTGAGGACGTGTTCTCTGGAGGGGGTACACCCTTTCCTGACTGGTCCACAAATAGAGATGCACTGATATCAATATGCAAGAGATATCCTGTGGTGATTGAAGGTGCGTCCGGGGAAGAGTTTTGGTGATTGATCAGAGCAGGGAACTCCCGAGAAGTCTACAAGTGAGAAGTTCTCAAAACTTCTTCAAGAAAGAAACGCTCAAGCCTCAAAACGAAGAATTAAGAGGAAGCGTGAGCGACAGAGTTTAGAGCTGTACGCGTCGTAGAAGTACTGACGTTCTGCTCAAGGTTTTTTGGTGGTTTTCCCTTGAGACGGAGGACAAATGTGAGGACGTAAACTGTCTGGAAAAGGCCACCTGAGTAACTAATTACATTCTTTCCTTGTTTACCTACTTTTCAAACAGAAGTACTTGCGGTGGAGGTTACCTGTCAGTTGTCCGATGGAACGATAGTTCGAGGTTATAGGACTGAAGCTGGCAGGATTAACGGTTCGATTGTCGTTGGTCAACAGAAGTGAAATTTGCCGCGGCCGGGCGGCCGCTCATTCGGCGGGGAGGGCAATGTTACGGCGACTTGTCCAAATTAAGTCGCTGTAATGTGAAACTGCCCTGTTGTGAGCAACTCCTTAAACAAAAATAGAAGAGAGGGGTTGCCGCGGAGGTGTGTTATCAACGGACAATCGAAGAGTCGGGATCGGACCGTCGAGCGATCAACACCATCTAATTCAAAGATCTCTAACATAATCGAATTTAGTTGTATTATAGTTTATGTACTCTATTGTAAACAAAATGCCGCGACGCAAGAGAAGTGTAGTAATTCGCAACAGTATTTTTAAAAAACCACGTGAAACAAAGTAAATCAACGTAAAACAACGTTAATGATCAATGCGACACAACGAAAAGCAAGATAACAAAAAGCAAATAAATGTAAACCAATATAAAATAACGTAAAACCAATGTATAACAATGTAAAACAACGTAATACTGTGTTAAACAACAACGCTGAACGAAGCAACGAAAGTAAATCATCGTAAAACAACGTAAATCATCAATGCAAAACGAAGAAAAAGAATGTAGAACAACGTAAATCAACGTTAATCGTCAATGGGAAAGAAAGTAAAACAACGTAACGCAATATCTGTGCCAGGAATACGACATCCTTGATATCGTGTTCCACAGGGCTGGGATTGCCGTTATTGATTTCCATAGCTACTGAATCTACAGCTTTCCATGAGGTCGCAGTGTATTTCGTATCCTATACAGAGGGGACCGGTATCTTGTTCTACGGGTGCACTATGATTGTCTTTCACCGAGATCTGAATCATCTGCAGTGAGACCATAGATGTTGCAACCGCAGTTAGGCTCGACGTATATCACAAATGATACTAAAGGATTCAGGTCTATCACAGGCTCGATGAACATTTGCAGTCTTTTATTTTAGGTACGGTTGATCGCGTTAAAACGAATTAATTGGTTTCAGATTCTTATTTGTTCCAACGATTATTTATTTTAGCTCCAGTTGGCTATTGTTTCGAATAGTCGATTATCCAAGACAATTATCCTCGATAATTATCGGAAGGAATTCTTTTTGTCCGAACATTTTATTCGAATACTTTACTCGAATATTTTATTCCAATACTTTATTCGAATTATTCATTGGTATATTTTATTCGAATACTTTATTCGAATATTTAATTGGAATATTTTATTCCAATATTTTATTCCAATATTTTATTCGAATGTTTTATTCCAATATTTTACTAGATTATTTAATGGCAATATTCTATTCGAATATTTTATTCGTTGAAAATTCATAAATCGTGCAAAAGAAAGATAAGAATAGAGGTTAGGTAGTAAATTCTATCCGTCAGTGATGGACATCCCATGGCTCGCAATAAGTCAAAATGACAAAGTAACTTCTCCTCGTACGAAGCTTCATTGTCCAAAAAGATAAAGATAACCGTATAGAAAAATGGCCGCGGTAGCAGTTTGTATTGCAACCGGTTACAGCAACGATCAGTCATTTGCACATGTACTCGATTGATTTCGAAATTCATTTTTTTGGGTAGGGGGGGGGAGTGGAACTTTCAATCAGAGGAAAAGTTATATTCCATCATTTCGATTTATTGTGATCCATGGAATCTTCCTCATTCCGCTGCTGTCGTGATTTACGGGTAAAAATCTGAACAGTGTACGTTGCACACGGTAATATCGTGTGACTATTTACCGACTCGTTACGCAGCGAATAACTATCATCCGTAAATATGTGTCGTACGAACGGGGATTTGGATCGATTGAATATTAAATTCGTCGAGAGCTCTCCCACTGCATGGCAATTCGCTATCAATTTTCGTGTCCCATATTATTCTCAAAATTGAATATATCACACTATAACAACCGAGAAATTTATCGAATTCAGTATTTGTTTCCATAGATATCAATTATTAGCATATAAGTTAATGCGAATAATAAAATATTAGCCCCAGACAGCTCCATTCCATTCAAACCGTTGAATTCTTTTATTCGAACAACGCAGAAAATCGTCGAAGTGGATTTTTTTTGAACAGGAAGCACCATTTAATAGAATCCCATTCCACCCGATGCTTCATTCCGTCTCCATTCAGTGCGGCAGAATGAACATCAGAGATAATGCACGTACTCGACGTTGCAAGTTAGGTTGACGCACACGAAATTTCACTTTCTCAAATAAAAGTTTAATTACATCCGCTATCATTGTACGAACATATAATAACATTCGCGTGCTACCATTTTTCATCTCGCGTACGTTTTACATTTTTCGTTCACGCGCGAAACGCGATCGTCGTGTAAAATCTTTCACCAATGGAGTTAATTAATCCAACAAGTACCGAAAATCAACTCGAAAAATTTTACTAAAAATGATTGGGTGGAATCGGAGATAGTGAAAAGGTGAAACGAAACTAAAAATGTTGATACATTAATTAGAACTTATTAACGCATTTGCTACCAGCGTCGCTAGCATATACATAGTTATACTTATTGCATTTATCGTATTATTATAAAAATATATACTTCTCACCAACATGCAACTTTGACAAAATTTCGTAAATAAGAAGCAATGCAAAATATTCTCAAGCGAGATCAAAATTGCTCGAAAGTAAAAAGAAAGAAAAGTTTTCTGAACATCAAGCTACGTGTAGCAATTTGAAATAATGTTCAAAAAATGCATCTAACGTACTTCGCGTGAAACACGAATTTTGCGAACGTCGCAAAATCATTAAAAAAAAGAAAAAAGAAAGAAGATTACACCGGACCGTTTTGCGATAGACGTGGAAAATGTTCATCTTGCACGAATAGCAGTGGTCTAGATATTACACATCCACAAGTATAAATAAAGCCGAGAAATATATGAGGATCCGCACGCCTCCCCTCCCACCGTTTTAAACTGGTCGTTTGCGCGGGTGATCCGCGGAGACGATGTACATCATTCGAAGGATTTATGGGCCATTTGTGCAGGCCATTTATCAATGTAGTTAGTATTTTTCTGGCCTTTCGGAATCTGCATTTTTATCCACGCCTCAAACGGAAGCAAGGATAGGTGGGCGATAGATTAAAGAGCCGGGCGCTCGCTGGAGTGCTCCTTCCCCTCCCCCACCGTTATTCCGGGCACGCATTATATCAAATATTCGCTCGCGGAGCTTCGCGGATAACGGCGACGAAGTTATTTATTATTTCGCGATATTGCTTGCCCGTTGTTCCAAGATTCGCGTCAATAATATTGGCAAGCCGTCCCACGGCGACACCGCGGTTTTCGTTAACTCGCTGCGAGAGCGACGCGCGAACGTCGCGACGCGACGCTCCGATAAAAAAAGAAAAACACTCTCTGTCCAGCGCGATTTCATTTTCGTACCTGCGCGGCCAGCCCTTCCCGCGCAGCTCTGTAATTACGTTGGTCGCAGTTTGAACCGGGCGTCGGCGTTTATTTCGTTACAGTAGCTCGGAAGGCTCTAATTCAGCCGGGGATAGTTCCCTTCGCGGCTCGCTCCGCCGTGCCGGAAGGAGAAAAAGAATCGCAGGTGTTGTAAGTAAAGTGCAAGTGCGATGGACGGTTCATCTTTTTCAGCTGGTCGCAGCCTGCGCGCGACCGTGATGGAGCAGCGTGCAGGATGGTGTGGGTAGGGGGCAGCGTTAAGGATAATGTTGTCCGAAAAAAGTGGAATTTTTGAAAAGCCTGGCGGGAGATTATTTCGAGGCCGGCTGAGCTGGCCGTTATAAATCCCGGAATAAAAATAGTGTCTCGCGGTAATAAAACTGAAACGGGCGAGAAGGAAACACGGACGCTGCGCGTCGCTCGAAAAAATTCCACAATCAGGAACAAAGGCGTCAGCCGTGATACGTTTATCTGGCCTGCTTCGACGCGGCGGGCTTGACTCCTTTCATCGAGGGGAACGGTCGCCGCGCGATCAAAGCCGGATATATCCGTGCATAAGTTGACCCCGGAGTTCGGCCGGGCTCGAACCAACTTTTCCGGAGGGAGATCCTTCGAACACGCCACGGCCGCCGCCGCCGCCGGTTTTTCCTAAATTCGCGGCGTCAAGCGAGAAATGGGTCTCCCGTAGTAATAAAGCGAGCTGAAGATAATCATTATCGTGACATGAAATTGTTTGACACGCGCCTCGGTTAACGAGCGCAATTTTAAATTCATGAAGCTTAATTAGCATGTATCAGGGGTCGCTTGTGCTCAAGCTGGCCTGTGTCCGAAACATGCAAATGCCTGTTCTCGCACCAAATTCCCTCTGATCCCTTTCCAGATTATATTGGTTCGATCTTCCCCCGCCGGCGATTATGCTAGCATACAAAGTATTCGTCTACGGTAGACTTTGCTGCATAGAGTAGCAGCGGTCTTAATTTTAAGACGACGGATTTTAATTTCAGTTCCAAACATGCAACTGATACTTGTTTCTTCGGTTTGTTTCCTTCCTCAATCTGCAAATATGTGTCTCACTTATATAACATTCACAATTTTTCAGCTGGAAATATTTTTCGCGAAATTCTTCAAAGATCATTATCGTTTTAGATGATGTCATCTTCCAGAAGACACAGGAACCGCGGGATCACGTCCATCAGTTGAAGCTCTCAAACATTGAACATTATTTCGGCAAATAGTTTGTGTCGGATGTTGTTAATTATTCTGTTGCAACCATCGCTCCCACGGATTGTCGTTATTGTTACATGAATATGTGGATGAAATTACGAAACTGGAAGGAAAATTACAGACGCGGCTACGTTTACTGTTAAACGAGCATTTCATGTTCCTTGTTCTATGTAAATGTTATTTTCATTCGAATAGTTTTAGAAAACAACGTAGAAGAACTTGATTTGCAAAAAAAGCTGAGGTTAACGAAAGTGAATTTAATTTGTGGGAGGGTGAGTATCGTTTGCAGAACAGCGAGTGTCGCTTGTAAAAGGGTGAATTTGATTCGAAAGAAATAATGAATTCCACTGACTTCCAATCGTAAACATTGTGCAAAATATTTATATAAAAATATTCTATAAAAATATTACATCAAAATATATACATATAATTTAAATACTAAATATTATTCTTGGATGATTCGATGTTTGCTCGTATTTCGTGTGACGAATTGCGCTTCAAATGACGGACGTCATTTTGTGGAAGATCTGCAAGCACGGCGCGTTCCACCGATCTTTTTCTTCTCTCTTGATGTCTCAATCGTTTGTCCGTTACTGTACGAGGCAAGCAGGTAACGTCACTCGACGCAAATTTGCCGCTTCTGCTTAGGCCAACGCTTGTCCCCGCGACGCGCCGCGACGATTCCTAAGCACGCATGAAGCACCAGATTTATTCAGTGTCGTTTGCGTAACGACGACGCTCGCCCCTGGCCGATCGTAACGAGTGTCATCATCATCTTCTGTTAAGGGACACAATCTTTCCAACAATTTTTCCATTTTCTCTGTCGCGCCCGACGAGAGAGAGAGAGAGAGAGAGACAGACAGACAGAGAGAGAGAGATTGCAATTTCAACGAGGAAATGGTTATTACTGCGCCGCCTTCTTTGATAAAGTGATTTCGCGGGCCCTTCTTCATTCAACTCTTACGCTGCGACGATGGGTTTTGTTAGAGAATATTGAATGTCCAAGTATTTTGATGGCGCCTGTTTTCTTTGCGATCCAAATTTATTCTGTCCAGGGAGAGCAACGAAGGTATTTGCACGGAACGACACGGTTCGCAGCTGTACTTAACCCGAGAGCTCGTCGGTCTAGCGAGAGCGATCGAAGCCTCTCTCGACGATTACTGATATTACAAGAGACCTTCCGGGATGGCTCGTTTATTCAAATATTATCCGAATTATACCAAGTTTTCTCGTTCATTTGCGCGCGGCATATTCCGGCATCGATAAAAAATTCATTTCAAATTTCTCAACGGCGAAAAAAGTAATGGGCATTGTTGGTGGATCGATAGTAACCCGTTCGCGTTTTATTTTCATTGTCCTCGATAAATCTCCGGCTTTGTATTCTTCTTATCGTGATCATTTATTAGTTTGAAAGAAGACCATATTTTCATTTGTCGTATATTCGTGTTTATTTTCGTTCCGAAATTTTGATCATTTTCGTACACGCGTTCGAAGAAGCTGCGTGGAAAAAAAACATTGAAATATCTTTGCTGTTTCTAAGTGCACAACGAAAGCTGTTTCGTGCCTTTGAGAAGTCACCGAACGCCATCGTGCAATGTTGACACCTCGAGACGCCCGACGGCAAGCTTAGCAATTATGGCTACTTGTGCGCAGAGCAAGCGGCATGTTTCTCAGCAAACCGCAGTCAAACGTGCGCAGTAACTAAACTGTTCGACAGGGCGAGCAAAATGGTTGCAAGAGAAAAATGTTTTTCGCCTCGCTTTTCTCACACAATTTCTCGTACGCGTACAGCGGTCCACACGCTTCCCGATAAAATTTCGCCTTTTACTTCCTGAAAGTGGTATTCGAAATATTTTCCACGAGGCGAAGCAATAAACAACATTTTTCCTTCCATATCACATTTTTAATATCACAATATTCAGTGTGTGATTAAATTTGTTGTACGCTGATGTATCTACAAATAATGGAGACATTTAAATGTTACTATTCAGCTATTTTATCCTGTATATAATAATAATAATAATAATAATAATATAATCGCGAATTTATTTATTCCCGTAAACGCGTAACTTGGAGATTTCGATGTTCCAGAATAAGTAAATGATTAAAATTATTATAATTTTCCAGGAACATTGGCAGAGTAATCTGCTATATCAACAAAGAACGAACTTAAAAAATAAATAAATAACAGTCGTCAAATAAAAATTAAACTGATCGAGAGAATAAAATTAAATTTAAAGTAAAAAGTAGTTTAAAAGTAGGCTTTACATAGAAATGTTTAAAAGTTAACAAGTTTCTGGGGCACGAGGTGCTGTGTTATTTAAAAAAAACGTGCATGACTGCGAGCTGTTAATAATACTTTAATCGCTATATAGCCGGCGAAAGGAACTTTAGAACTTGGCGATGGAAGATAAGACTGTCCATTATTCCAGTTTAGTGTTAATGGCTTTTTAGATTTCTTCTTGCGGAGAAGTGCACTGCATCCGCAAGAAAGAATAGGATGAGGTCCGTTCTGGAGAACTGCATTAGTCCGTAAATTTTTTGCGGTCAGGAGACTCGGGGCTGCAGAATAGTGAACATCATTTTTAAGACCACTAACTCGGTTATCAAGCGTTCGTGGCTGTCGAAATAAAAATTCCGAGCACCCCGGGTTACAGTTGATTGTTGCAAACGTAAAATTACATCCCTCGTCGCACACGAATTTTCGGTTTCTGATGGAACAACAACTGCAGAAAATTAGAGAAATTAGAGCAATACGTTAATCGACCTGTACTGGTTTTCTTTATCATTATTTTATATATTTCATATATTTTATTTATTGTCGCATCATTGTAATTCCGTGTATATACTAATCGAACAGAAAAAGTGTATTCCAAAATTGACTTTCGATATTTCCGAAAAAATCCTATACCTAGTTTTAAATTCAAGTTAAACCGATTGTCAGTTTTAACGAAAATCGCCACGTGAATGAACGGAAGTCACAAAACTCCAAAAAGCGTTAACAAGGTTAAACACGCGAATGCTACGTATCCACTGCAAATCCACACCAAATTATTTGGTCAAGCTTTAATGGACAGCGAAAAAACGTTCGGCAGACACAGTGCCCGTGGAAAGGGCAATAGTTGGACAAAGGTTGGGAAGAAAGGTGGTGCGCATGTAGTAGTTAATTGACGAAGAAATACGTGTACGGCACGTCCGCGCCCGTACACCGACGGGGCAGCCCATGAAAAATAAATATAAGTGTATTTAAAACGAAAATATTGGAGCCTTACGCCACTCCTGTGACACATAATAGCGTCGACTCGTAAATATCCTGAGAACGGTGTTTTGATGGCAACAAACGTAGTCACGTACTCAATTTACGACAGGACATTCTACGTCGGTGGATTTTCCATCGTTGTCAGACTCGGCTTGAAGAGCCATCCACACATTCCCGGCGACAAACTGCGCAGGTATGCCCGTGCTCGTAAAAAGCTTAAAAATGAAATCAATGACGGAGGAAAAAAACCGAACGCGAAGCTGCTCGCAATTACTTTGTTTTCCTGTCCCGTGAAAAAAGGCGTGTCTCCGATAGCGCCGATATTAACCTTACCCATGGGAGGACTTTAAGAGTTGTGCGTGCGACATGGACGGGGCATTTACGGCGTCCAGGAACATTTCGGATTTAATACTTCAACTTCTTTTGCTATCACTGCGGAGTAGCTCGGCTGAAGCAGCTCTTGGACTTTATGTGTTTAAAACGCCGTCCCTTATTAGCTCTTTTATGCCGACTTTGCAGACACTTGGCCGCGATGATGAGTTTTTGACTTTTAATGCCTCTGTGCGTTCAACCACCCTATCTCCCTCCCTTCGCCGGGTCTTAGTTCGTTGTTCTTCGCGACATGTCCGCCGGCACGCTATTCCCAATTCCAAGGTTTACGGCGAAAGGTCCTTCGTTACGAGCAGGCAATCGAGTAATAATTGTTACTAATGATTTGTAAGCAGTGTTCCAGGAATGCGGAGTCAGTGCGTAAGAACTTCGGCGGAAACTTCGGCGGAGGATCGCTGTTCCACGACGGTGCCGACCTCGTTTCTCGCAAACGCTGCCCGGGAACCGCACGAATTAAAATGTCAGGTTCGATCCCATTCTCACGGCTCGCATGTTACCAACAGATCTCTCTGTTTATTTAAAAGCGTCCGGTAATTGAATAATGCGCTCGATACCGCGTCGTCGGTCACGCATGGGCGACACTAATGTATTTCGGTTTTGCGTTGCGGTACGATCGAATGAATCCAACTTTTCTACGATTTTTAGAGCGTGATGGAGTTGGGACAAATCGTGATCTTTCATTTTACTTTTTTGGTTTCGTCAGGGAAATTACTTTGTTTCGGGGAATTTTTGATGTTAGTGTTAGGCAAAAAGTCTACGGAAGCGCTGGTGATGAATGTTAATTTTGGTTGCAAGGAGGCAAAATATTCGCAAGAAATATTCCCTCTGACATCTCAAACGAATTCACGCGACCCGTTCGAATTTTGAAAAATTTCTATTCTAATATTTCATTATACACACATATGTAACATTTAATATATTTATTTTCGAAATATATTCAATATTTCTGTAGTATCGTAATTTAGTGGTTACGTTTAGGGCGAGGAGGAGTGTTAGGCTTAGGAGACCGTAGTTTTAAGACTTAAGACTTTGTATTTATGGTAAGCAATAGAAGAGAAACGTTGGCGAAGGCCGGGTCAGATGGGAAAAACCCTTGGCGACGGAGAGCCGGCGGATGCGATTGTCACGTTTTTGGAAAGGCAGGCGTTGTGTCGAAAGAGCGTATTTGGAGTGGACAGAGTGTGTTTGAGAGTCGTCGAGTGAGGAGCGTTGCGAGTTGTAGAATTAAGTGAAGTAGTTGTAATCCTAGTTGTAGATACGGTACGCGATATTTCCTGTTTTCATCATGTTTAGTTCTTTCCTAATCAATACATATTCTATATTGTTTAAATATTGAACAAATTTCTACATTTCAATATTTTCTTCTTCTGAAAAGTTATGACGAATAGTTGAAATCTAAAATAACAGAGAGATCGAAAGAACTAAAAAATGTCGATGTATAATTTTCAGTCGATTAAAATAATTACTGAAGGAAAGAACCGTCCCTTTAGTTTCTATTGCAATCGACGCGAACAATTTTTATTCCGCACAAAAATCTGCAGTCTAATCGTTACATTCGATAAGCTCCCAATCACTATAAGTATGAAGCAGATCAACGATATTATACATCATCTCTCGACGAAATCGTCGGTGGAGGGGCGGGGAAGTGGGGATGTCGGAAGTCAAGTTAAATGAAGAAAGTTGCGCAAACCCCGGTGTAACGCTCGATGATGCAGCCGGTCACGTTTCCGAGCTTTCCGCCCCCATTGCCAGCATTCCGTGGCTTATCAGCGAGCTGAACGGTTTACGCGTTCGTATTGGTACCCACCACAAAAGGAAGTGGCGCTGCGTAAATCGTCCGCTCGAGAGTAAGTTAAATCTTACTTATCTTTCGTCAGCACCGGTTTTCTTTATTTCTTTCGTGTTTTTTTTCTTTCCTTGGTTTTTACGATCGGTGGGCCACGCGTCGAAATTCGCTGTCGGCCCGTCGAGAATACGATACAGTGGCGCACGGTTAAATTTACATGAAATACGCGCTGTTGAATTTACGTGAAATCCGCACTATTAAATTTAAACGAAATTCGCGCTGTTGAATTGATGTGCAATTTGAACGGTTAAATTTACACGAAATTCGCGCAATTAAATTTACGTGAAATCCGTACTGTTAAATTTATACGAAATTCGCGCAGTTAAATTTACGTGCAATCCGTACTGTTAAATTTGCACGAAATTCGCACAGTTGAATTTATGCCCAATCTGTACGGTTAAATTTACACAAAGTACGCACAGTTCAATCCTCGCAGGTAAATTTACAAGAATTTCGCACAGTTGAATTTCCGCAAATTTGGCACAGAATAAAATTCACACGAATTTCGTACGTTTAAATTCACACGCGATCCGTACAGTTAAATTTACACGACCTGGATCGACTTCTTTCCCACCATGGTGCACAAGCGAAACAGGAACCCGCGAAAAAACCGCGAGTGTCTTATTCTTTCGACGATCACTTTCGTCGGACCATGCCAGAGTTACCTCCTGCCAGAAAAAATCGTCGGTACGATTAAAGTAACATGCTGGTCTGCGAAATCGACGGTCAATTTAACCGTGCTCTGAAATGTCGGGCGCGTTTGTGTTTGTTTTCCATTTTATTGCGGCCGAGGGAAGCGCGTCCGCGAGATTATGCCGGCGACACAGGCCTGGGTCACGTCCCCGGTTTATGGACCGGCCGCGTGTCGCGTTCTCCCGCGACAACGTATCGAGCCAGCGGCGGTGGCGGCACTCGAGGAAATTAATTGGGCGACACTCGAGGAAAAGCGGTCAGATATAATTATCCGCGCTAGACCGCGGACGCGTCGGCACCCTCTCCTTTTGTTTCCGTCTGGCGCCCCCGCGCGGTTCCGGGTTTCCATTCACAGGCCGGAACCGTTGATTAAAACAAGAGCCGTTCGGAAACCGTCGGCAAACGAATTATCGCGTTTAAACGGCCCCGGGATTTTCTGTTCTGTCGATTTCCATGGAAACGGGGGATACGTCTGAGGTAACGCGATAATAACGTTATTCCCGGGGTAAAGAGATTCCGTCGGACAGGCGTTTCGGCTCGCAGCGAAACCGATAATGCTGAAATAGGAACACATGTAACTTATAATCCGAGCAGGCGAATTGATATCACGACGGGACCGTTGGCGCGCGGACTCGACCCTATGATGCAGCCGTAGAACGCGTACATCTGTATCGCGAATATTACCGCAAGCTGCGGGGCTAGATACGTCTAATTTTAGGACCAAACACGGCTAAGTTTGATACAGTATGAAGTTCTCGCGCAATTAACGTCGTTTCAGATCGGCGCTCTGTAACCCTAGATTTGCATTTGATAAAACCGGTTATACACGCGTCCCATCACATTTTTTTTGCGAGCTCTATTCCGATTTCCCGCGCGAATTTATGAACGTTCCAATGGAATCTCTACGATCTTGTTATTTATTTATTTTAGATCGTTCACGATGGCATCATTTTCGATTACATTTGATTTACGCAATGTGTACGAAAATTTACGTTAGGTCAGCGAAAATTATACTGCGGCGTGAATAATTATAGAATCAAATTAATTTTTATGTTTTTAGTGGTATTTGAATTATAAGTATATTTGTATATTTTTATAATAACAATAGTAATAGGAAATACGAAGTATGCAAATATGATATTACGTTAAACGTTGCACTGAGTCTATAATTACAGCTGATTATGTAATAAAATAACTTTGAAATTTATAACCTTGACATAACATTACATAACCTTTTAACGAAGTTCTAATCTTTACATAACCGAACGTAATATTTACAAAAGCTTACATGGGCTTTACGAAAATTATACCGTGGTGTGAATAATTATAGAATCAAATTAACTTTTATATTTTTATTGGTATTTAAACAAAAACTTATTTGTAAATTTCTATGTTAGGAATAATAAAAAATAGAAGTATACAAATATAATACCATATTAAAAGTTACACTCAGTTTACAATTACAGTAATATCTCTCTAATTGACGCTCAGATTGTTCACAAAAATGGACAACTTTGGAAGAGGAGATACGATTCTTCGAGCCTTGTAACTCGTTTTTTATGGTTATCGATTGTTACTAACTATTAAACCGAGCTACAAGGCTCGAAGAATCGTATCTCCTCCTCCCAAATTGTCCATTTTTGTGCACAATCTCAGCGTCAATTATGGACACATTACTGTACATTTGATTTTACGTAATATTAACAAGAGCTCACACAATTCTCCCTTCTGAAGAAGATTCCCCGAAGATTGAACGACCCTCGTGACAAACGAACGGCTTCGCACGTAATGAAAATAATTAATCGTCGCTCCGAATATTCGGGTCAGTGCCACGAATTGACCGTGTCGAAGGGTCAACGTCGTAAACGCTACGGGGACGCAACAGTTTAGTGTGAATCCGGCCACCACGAAGGTGACGCGGATATGATTCCACGCCCGTTCGGGCATACACGACTAAATTTCTATCTACTTCCAGCGGCCCCACGTTCAAGGGAAAGGGCCGAGGAAAAATCCGCACGTGCCATTGAGACGTTTACAATGGACGAGTTCTTTAGCCGCCAGCGAATTTCAGTTTCCATCCATCTGCAGGCGTCCACGGGGAACCACGGGGAGGCAAACTCGTGACGCGACGCCTCGCGTCCACTAAACGAAGACCTAGGAAATCGGGATGGGTATTGGAGTCAGGATTTTTCCTACCGGAAGTCCTTTAACCAAAGGGTTTCCCGGCAGAAGGATGCGAAAACCTGGAAGACTTTTTCCGACGACACGAAGTGTTGTGCCGCCTCAGGCCATTTCCAGCTTCCGCTAGGGGTGATGTCCCGCAGAGCCTCTCTCTGCGGGTCGAAATCCTTGCAGTGGAGAAGGAAGTGGTCTACCGTGTCCGACCCGTGACCACACCCACACGCCTCACTGTCGGCAACCCCGTACGCGAAGAGGCGCGAACGGAAATTTCCATGTCCAGTGAGGACTTGTGTGGTGTAGTGGTTCGGTATCATCCACCCGGCCGCCATCCTTCTCTCGATGCTGCTGAAGAAGGTGAAAGTTGTGCGGCCTTTGTGGGAGGAGTCCCACATGGATTGCCACACCCTTTTCACCTCAGCCACGATGGGACCACGATGTTACCGATCCTGGCGTCCATATTTCTCCTAACCTGGTAAAGGGCTTTGGCCTGTTGTAGCTCAAGTCCGATGGGGGGGGGGGGGTACCGGCCACCACGCACATGCTATCCCACGATGACCGGCGATATGCACCAGTTACCGAAATGAGAGCACGGCGCTGAGCGGCTCCGAGTATTCCCAGCTCCCCTGCCTTGCACCCTCCGGCCCATCCGGCAGCGGCGTAAGTCGCTACCGGGATGAAGACCCCGCGGTACAAAGCCGAGAGTGCTCTGATACCGAGCCCCCATCCTTGTCTCGCCAACCTGCCAAGTTTCGCGAAGAGCGACCCGACTTTGTCGCTGATATATTGACAATGGGATCGGACACCCATGTCCCTATCTAAGTGGACGCCTAGGTATCTAACTGTGTTCTTGAATTTAATTGACCTCGCTCCGATCCGAATGACCGGCGGTCTCTTCTGAAAATCTACTTTCGATACGCGGACTGCTTTCCTTTTTCTATCGGGACGCGATCCTCCCCGTCGGCCTATTTTTTCCCTATCTACGTACCCATTCCGGAGTACGATCGCTTCCGATTTCGAATCGGATATCTCTAATTTAGCTGTCCTGCACCAACCTAGGATCTGGTCGACAACGCGTTGACCCTCGATCTCTAGGTCTCTGCGGCTATTTCCCCCCACGAGGACGATGAGATCGTCCGCGTATGCTACAAACCTATTCTCAATTGAGGTTTCGAGTAACCTCAGGAGACCGTCGAATATAAGGTTCCAGCACGCGGGGCCGAGGACGGAACCTTGCGGGCATCCTCTTGTCGCGCGCTTGGAGATCTTTTCTGTTCCTACTGTGAGACTGACCTTGCGGTCCTCGAAGTAATTGGAGAATACCTCGAAGACGTTGCGCGGACAGTCTCGATTCCTAAGACTACCTAACACTAGGGGCCACCAGACGTTGTCGAAGGCTCCGGAAATGTCGAAGAGTAGTGCGATCACATGCCGATGTTCGATCTCATCAACCATGCGGCGCAACTCGACAATTGCATCTTCAGTCGACTTTCCGCGCGTAAACCCGTACTGTCTGCTGGAGATGCGTCCCGTCGCCATCGCCGTCTGCTCTAATCTGCTCTTAAGGAGCTTCTCAAATGTTTTCCCGATCACGGAGAGGAGGCATATCGGTCGGTAGGACTTTGGGTCCTTCTCGTCCTTTCCTTCGCCTTTCAGGAGGATTCTCAGAGAGCCCACCTTCCAGGCGGAGGGGAAGACGCCCCATTGAAGGCATCCATTGAATAGTCGCGTGAGTTCCCCGAGGATTGTTTTCGCGGAGGCCTTCAGGACCTGTACCTCAATGAGGTCCGGTCCTGGCGCCTTTCTATTTCCGAAGGAACGAATTGCTCCGGCCACCTCCACCAAGGAAAAGGGCGAGGCGTCGGCGGTATTCGGGGCAATTCGCGCCTCTTCCCGGAGAACCCTTTGTGTCGGCGAGTCGAGTTCAGGTCGGTCGTCAGGGACGTGGGCTTCCAGAAGCTCGCTGGCGGTTTCCAGAGCACCGGTTGTGCTTTTATCGTTGCGCCGGAGTGTGCTTAATACTTTCTCTACACGGAGTTAATTTGCCTGGAGCTTGTATACGATGCCCCAGGGCTCCGTGTTCCCGTTCGACGTCACGAAGTTTTGCCAGCTTTCCCGTTTCGCCCTCTTCACCTTCCTGCTGTAGTTCCGCAACGAAGTACGGTACTCCTGCAGTTTTTGGAGGCGGGAGGGTCCGTCTATCGTCTTCTGGGAGGCACGCCTCTGCCTCTACACGGCCTTTTTGAGCTTTGTTAGCTCTTTTGTCCACCACGGGTTGGACTTTCTAAATTTCCTTTTCCTAGGCATTGACGCGGTGCAGGCGTCAGTGATGACGGCTGTGAGCGTCTCTGCCATCCTACCTACATCTTCCACCGACCTCAAACTCAGGACTTCGAGCCTCGACCGTGAGTGGTCGGACAGGGCCTCCGAGAACCGCTCCCAATCCGCTCGACGAGTGTCGAACCGAGAGTTCGCTGCTCCCTGATTTCCCGTCGCGGCCCTAGGTGCCCGCAGTCGGATGTCAATGGCATTATGATCACTAGTCGCCCATTCGCTTCTTATCCTCCATTCTTTAATATAGGGGACCATGGAGGGGGATGCCAAGGTAACGTCGATGTATGACGATCCTGTTGGCGTCCAGAAGGTGGGTGGTTGACTAGCGTCGTTAGCTATAGTTAATCTAAACGCGCAAACTAATCTTTCTAACTGCGCTCCCCTCTCGTCTGTGCTGTGCGGGCTCCAGAGCGAGGATGGCGCATTCGCGTCGACAGAAATTATCACTCTCTTCCCCCTCAATGCCAGGAGTACCGTTTCCAAGTGCTTGAGGTGCTTCTCTATCTCGTCTTGGTATTGGAAATAATGGGATACCGCGTAGAAGGAGAAGCCGGGGGTCAGCACCTCCGCACATGCGCAGTGCGGGTTACTGAGCTGTGAGATGAACGTGACCTCAAAGTGAGGGTTGGGGATGGCGACAGCGGCCCACGTGGAGTGGGTTTTCACCGCCGCCACCCTCACTCCGGTCCCTAATCCGTTTACCCTATATTCTGCGCCTTGCTTTCTGACGTTTAGTTCCTGCAGGAGCAGGACGTCCAGTCGCTTTTGCGCTATTAGCTCCCTAATTTCGCCCGTTACTACAGCTGAACGTCGCATGTTCAGCTGTAGGATCCTAATTCCCGTGGCTACGTTCGCGATCGCGGGGCCGCGGTTTCACGTTGGGGTTGGGGGGACGCGGGGGTTGTTTTTCCTATTATTCCCTATATACGTAGCGTCGCACCTTACGAGGTGGACGCGGACGGCGCGAAGACCGATCCCGTCCAAACGTATACCCGAATCTAGTCCTATTGTATTGCCTAGGTCGTTGCCAGTGTCCCTCCTATCCTTAGCGGTTAATTCCGCCACAGGGACCCCAGGGACGGGAGTCCCTGTGTCCGAGGCCCTAACTTTGTATTTTTTGTCTGGCATTAATTGGTTTTTAAATTTCCTACCCGCCTTCGTCCTTTCCCGTTCGTTTTCGTATCGTGTCCGTTTGAATAGCATTGGTCAATTGTGGATGTACGACTTTCGGCTGGCGATTTCTTCTTGTTTTATTTGGGCACTACCTCCCGTTAGGGCACTACTCCCTTTTCTTTTCTGGGCTCCACCCTGCCCTTTGGCTCCACCAGACCTTTGGTTTACGTATGGGCACTACCTCCCATTTGGGCACCACTCCCTTTTTCTTTTCTGGGCTCCACCGGACCCTTTATTTTATTTGGGCACCACCTCCCTTTTTCTCTTATGGTCTCCACCCTGCCCATTGGCTCCACCGGACCTGTTATCGCCTGGCCTAGGCCCTACAAACACCCTACTTGGCTCTGGGAGGTGAGGTCGCCGACCCTCAAGCGTAGACACACAGTCAGGCCCCAGTCCTTCGCAGTGGCAGCATTGGTTTCCCCCGAGGTTTATGGCCAATTGAGCACATTTATTTAACCATGCCCCTCGAGGTACTCATAGCGGGAACCACGGAGAGGTCGCTGCTTGCTAGCCATGCACCCCTTTGTCTGGCTTCAACGTACTGACCTTTTTGGTGGTCCACTTCCACGAGAAAAGGGATACATTAGCAATTCCCGCCCGGGGACGCAACATGACGCGTCGCGTCGGGGCCATATTTTGTCGTGGATAAATTGACGCGTGACACGCTGTTAAATTGACCGTGTGCGACTGAGATACGCCGAATTCCGTGGACCCGTGTCGCGGCAAATGCATTAGGGTAGCGCGGACTGACGGACCACCCCGTATCGAGGGACGCGGAGAAAACTTGCGCGTCCTATGTTTTAAGAGGAAAATGGTAATGTTGAAAAGGGTCAGACCTGCGCGGTTTTGGCATTCGCGAGCCGCAAAACGTTGGCTACTCTGCATTGTAAATCAAGATTCCCTGCATCGGCGACCGGAAACGGCGTCTGCCCCGCACAGATTCATGAAAATTCACGCGTTTTCACCGCCGGTTTCCCGCATCTGCATCGCAAATGCGGGTCGATGGATACTTTTCCGTGGCCGCGACACGGCCGTCGATGGAACCCCGATGACAGCGCTAATTAGTTATCGCTCTAAATATTCGAAATAAGGAACGTCGCCGAGAATTCTCTATTTTCATCGGAAATATTGTTGCACTTTTATTTTATTCGCACGGTAGAATCTGGATTATCCGAAGCTGCAATATCTGATTATTCTAAATACGACTGCATATTCGAGCATGCACTACGAACTTGCACTACGATTTCTTTCTGCACTGAATTAACACTTCTTCGTTTTCATAATTTGTCTGATAATAATAATCTATCATTCGTAAACTTTGATCACAGTTGAATCAAATTTTGTTTCGATTTGCAGGAAATGAATAGCACAGTGGAGACTCTCTTATCTCAAGGTTTATGTTTGTAATATTTGCATTTATGACGAAAGCAACTAGGTCGAATACAGCATGTTGTAAATGCAATACAAAAATTCAACAGTATAACAACGTATAATAACGTTCTCGTTATTATTAACTGAATGGAACCGTTGAGAATGAAAATAAATTTTCATTTAACTCCTGTTCGCTGCGATCGAGATGGAGAATTTTTATTTTGCATTAAGATCCGCGGTCTACTCGTAATAAAACCGGTGAATTTCCTCTGCGAGCAATCCGTGAGTCTTGACAATAACATTTTCCAGCGTTGCAGAATCTAATTCTAAAGGACGGTATGCAGGTTGATAGCCATTTTTCTCGGTTTCCGCCATGAACGCATTACAGTAAATTTTCCCCAATTTTTCAACAGCTTGTGAACAAAAGTGAACGATTTGGGAGGAGGAGATTCGATTATTCGAGCCTCATGGCTCGTTTTTAGAACAATAATAATATTTATATAATTATAAAAACGAGGTACAAGGCTCGAATAATCGTATCTTGCCTTCCCAAATTCTCCATTTTTGTTTACAAGACGAAGGAAAATTAGGGAGAATTTAATGCACTAATCAGATGATCGTCCGCACTTGAATTACGGGAATCAATGAGACGTCATTGGGGCTTTTAATTGGGTGCCATAAAGTGGCAAGTACGGGGACAGTATCGCAATATTTTCGTCGGATTTTTATCTGCGATATTTCGGCAAATTAATCGTTACAATGCCGGGCGTTCTGTTGCGCGTGATGAACGCGGAGACGGATAATGAAACGGGTAACGAACAGTTGCCCAACGTGCGCGTTGCGCGAACGTTAACCGCGTTCCTACGAAAATAAAGAAAATTCAGATATGATAGAGCGATTGTTTGAAAAATTTCGCGGGACGTGCGCGTTAATGCTTGTCAGGACATATCGGCACGCGGACGCCGTTGGATCAGCATCGACGTATGCAAATTTATTATATACGGTGTAAATATATACGCGTCCACTTAACCATAACTGTACAGAGTATCGACACTTCTCAATGTCGTTTCGACAATGCTGAACTTTCCTGGCACGAATGTTTTACCGATAAATCAGCGATGGCATTGAACGCAATGCATTTCGTGCTGCTTGCATTTTGATAATTTATAGCATTGCTATCTACAGTGTTTACACTTGAAGTCAACTTCTACATAAGTCTCACTTCACTGCATAATTAAATCGCTGTACCTTCTTTACTAGATGTCAGTTGTTATTAAATATATTAAGGTTTTAATTTCTCTCAAAAATATATAAGTTAAAATTTCTAATTGAACTTGTATTAAAAATTTATTATAATTTAAAATCTCTAATTATATTTCTCTCTCCATTGGAAATGTACCAAGATATTAAATTTCTATTAAATTCTATTACAATTTAAATCTATATTAAAAATTCGTTATAATTAAATTTTATATTCATAATCTATTATAATTCGTATCACCCCTATTTAAAATTAATTATTCTGAATCTCTGTTAAGAAACTAATGAAGCTTAATTTGCGAATTTGATGTGTCTGTGATAAGTACACCGATTGTGTTACTTTACGTTGCCACGCTCGGTTATTACGGGAAGCAAGCGACCACAAATGCATTTGTCGCTCAACGTACTCCTCTTTTTTTTCAATTTCGAACCGCCCGCTGTAACATGCGACAACTCGTTTAGATGTTATGAGGATGCTTCCCGTTGTCCCATTTTTAACAGCAATTAAAGTATCGTGAATTTCCTTGCAATACGAGTCGTCCTAACGTATTTACTGTGTATACGAGACTGTGCATCATGTATCTAGGCGTTGCCGGCCCGAGAATAACGCTCGCAGTTTTCCATTGATGTTTTCATGTTCGCACTTTATTTTCTTCTTTTCCATTGTGTGCTTAGCAGCGTCGGAGAACTGCATGTTGACGATTTCCCGAACTCACGGCAGATTTTTCATACCCACTAAGTCACGTATACTGCTTCCGGTGCGGTCTTTTTGCATTTCACCGGTCATACAACTCCGTTCGAAATGTTACCCGGCGGATCTGACTTTTGTGAGTTTGTAGCTCGCGGTGCAGCATTAATATGATGCGGTTTTCAAGCAACTGTCACTCAAACACTAACAGCATTATCGAGACCTAAAAATTCGAGAATATAATTTGGACATTCTAGAACATTGTTTTCTTCGTTAAAATTTGATATCCGATATCCAAGTATATTAAATTAATTATTAATTTCTTTCGTTAATATTTACCATTTCGATGGAATATTTCCTACCCTTGATTTATAATTATTGAACAGCGAATATTTGTGCATATTTTCATTATAATTATTTCATGAAAATCGGAAGAAGAAAATTTTCTTTGGGAAAACAGGGAGCATAGAATAATAGAACAGTGCATATTCGTTAATATGCCCGGATTCTTGCATTCTAGAAGCTTGCGTCATAAATACATAAAGATTCGCCGGCTACCAATTAAATCTCACAGATACAACATAATTATATTTGAACTTGATATATCTGTTGAGCCGTTGAAGATCGCCGAAAACGTCTGACGACAGCGATGAGTCCGTGCACCTCGAACCAATATTTGCTCCCTTTTACTGGTTTCGCCAGGTATCTTTGCCGAAATATTGGAAGTCGGGACGTGAGATCCAGGCCACCGATACAGACGGTCTAGGTTTATTCGCGGATGTATTCCTACATTCGTATGCCGAATGCTGCATAAGTCTCGCGGTTGAAATTCCCCGTGGGATGCCTTTCGGCTATTTTACCGATTTCCTAAAAATCGCGCAAGAATACACTTTGCGCCGGGTGTAAGTAGACACAGGGCATGAGCATCGGCTGGTTATCGCTCCAGTATGCAGAAATTGGAATTCGTTTGTTGCGAAATCTAAAGCCGGATACCATCAATTTATTCACTTAGAAATGAAGTTTTTTGCGCATTTTTGACACGTACCGTCGGCGTTGGCATTTCCAAATGATTGATCGGACATCAAGAAATAGTGTAGAAAATGATTGGAAACATTCTATTTAGTTTTCATCCAATTTCCTTCCCTGAGATATTTTTTATTTTGCACGCGATTTGATTTTGCACCTCTTTCCAGGAGTCTGACATATGGGGTTTGGTTACTTTAAAGTGCTGTAACTTTGCGAGAAAAAAATTAAAGAAGAAGGATCGAACTTTACTCTACTGTAAACGGCATCCCCGGAAAAAATTTGACAAAGTCCGTGCGTTTCTTCAAACTTGGCAATTTTCAATATGATAAACAGGGATTCAGATTTAAATAGTTACAGTGGCGAGAGTGCGTAGAATATAAAATTGAGAAATATCGTCTTAAACTAGAGGTTTCAAGCTTTAATTTGAAATAAAAATCAATGATTTTTCGCGAAGTTATCGTCAGTCAAAGTTGACCAATTCTCATCCGATATGTGCCTATGCTGTAATCTTTCGGAGCAGTTTATTACCATAAATCTCAGTTATTAGTATCAAATTCTACGAGCCAAAATTCTTGCAATTAGCACAAGTACATAAATACTAATTTCAGAACCTAATATTTCAAGATTGCCCGCCATTATACACACATCGCATTTTGTTTCGTGTTTATTTCATCGGGACTTCGGAATCGGTTCTCCCAGCCAACGATTGAATATCGAGTCGGGCAATCGTGGTATCCTTTAAATTTAAATTTGACGCTTAAGATGGGGATCTGAGGTAATAGAGATGGAGTTCGGGTGAAGTATGCGTTATGGAGGGCGGGGGAAGGGAGAAGTACGAGTAGGAAAACTGGCTGATTCATAATCGGGAATGGACTGCGGAACAGCTAATTCCGAAAAGTAGTTGCTCTCGGCGCGGCGGGAGCAATAAAGCTGTTACGCGCAACTATTCCTCAGTTCTGCTTTACACAGTTGCCTATGCGATAACACGACCACGATAAATAAATGCTGGAATGATCGTTTCTGAGCTTTCGAATTCAGATATAATCGCGGTCTATAAATTCTCTAACTCGCCGCTTCGTTCCGAGCGGATCCTTGCCAGAGGAAAAGGAACGCAACAGAAACTAGAGACTCTGTTCGGGACGTTATTTTCGATTATTTGTGGCCGAACCGTGCTTAAATAAGCAAACGGAAAGCGGTCGTACTTGAAAAGCGAGCTTCGGAATTATTCAAGGAAATCTCTTCAACGAACAATCGTTAAATTAATACACGGACTGTAGATTTTATGTGAAACGAGTCGGCGAGAACGTTTAAGGAATTTAATCATTAACTTAACCCTTAATTTAATCCTTAATCTTGAGTTTTTACAAAAATGATTTTTACACTGGGGTCATGATAGACCCGACGGAAAAACTTTAAAAACGCTTTATTGATATTATATTCTTAGCTAATGAAATCGTGTGAAATTAATAATTAAACTTTTACTACAATGAGAAATAAAAATACAATGACGGGATTATTCATCACTTCGATATTTCAGATAGAAAGTACTGTTGAACTATTTTCAACTTGCTAGTATTATTAAGAAATTAAGTGTGTATTTCTCTCTATTTAGCTTCTGTATCATGTAATTAGTGCAGACAATTTTTATCTGCATAAAATCTGCATAAAAATCTGCAGTCTAGTAATATATTATCTTATTTGCATACACATTATTTGACAAAATTATTTGCTATTTTGTGTTAATATATAACTAGTCTTTCTCTAGATTATTTCATTATTGGAGAGAGAGAGAGAGAGAGAGAGAGAGAGAGAGAGAGAAAGTAAGAAAGAAAGGAAGAGAAAGAGAGAGAAAGAGAGAGAAAGAGAAAGAAATCCATTTGAAATAACGTTCTATTTAATAAAATAGATATCATCGAAGCTATTGATATCGATTTCTCGCAGCAGAGGTTCGAGATACTGTTTCTCGTCTGAGGTACTGTCTATTTAGCTGGTTCCGTGTGGTTTTACAGGAATCCCTTAGGAGCGAGCCAGGTTCAAATCAGGCAAACTTGGAGCTAAGTTCGCGGAACTCGATCCCGCCAGCGAATATTCATTAGGACCGTATTAATTATGATCAGCAAAGTGTTTAACTAATTAGCGCTTGTTCGGATGCGGAACTGGGAAGATGAAATTGTACCGCCACCGTCGATATCAATTATCCTGCTGGAGACAGAATTCTTGATAAGATAATCGGTATGTAACCGACAAAGGATGAAGAATATGTTCAAAAAAATATGACTGAACTAATTACAGTGCGAATTTTCTGCATTCGTGAATTACATTTTCAAACTAATATTAATTCTTATATCAATATAGCAATAGCATCAATATAGCCATTAATTATATTAATATTAATATATGCTATATTGATATACAAATTAATATTTGTTTGAGTAGTAGTATATTACTAGTATATTAATATAAATATATTATATACTATATATAAATTTACTAATATATTAATATATACTAGTTAATATATAAAAATCTTTCTTTACACGTTAAATAGTTAACTAGGAATAGTTAATTAAGTCGGTAAGTGAGCTGTGAATTCTACTCGAACACAAAAGTGCGTTAACAAAGGACAAACACTTTGGTTTGGAAACAGCGAGGCAACTGAATGTATTCAACACCTATACAGAAGTTTCGGGAAGTTTAAATACTTTATAACAGGGCTATCGATTAATTCTCTTTCAAATCCATGTTTCATTTCACTGTGTTTCGAGAGACACGCCCTTTTAGGAGTAACCAATCCTTTTCAACGGATTGTGTCGAGAGCAATGAAAACTGGAGTGATTGATCTGTAGTGTGGTTCCAAAGAGGTAAATTAAAAATTGATGACAGTCGCAGAAATGATACCGTAGGATATCAACTGCGGAGATGTGGCAAGCTTCATCAAGATACATATTTGAGCATTCGTAGGAGACTCTTTCGCTGTGTTAGAAACGTCGAGCATTGCCCGGGAAAAGCTAGGAATTCATCGGAATCATTTCGCTTACTCTCGACTATTCTTACTTCGTATCATTTGTGCCATAAATAACCGGAAAAATAATAACTGTATAATATATAATTAATAAATAATAAATACAATTAATAATAATAATATAATTAGTAATAAATAATATATATACAATTAACTGTATATAAATAATAAAACATATTACATTTTCTAATTGCAAAATAAACAAAATAAAACTGTATAAAAATTGAATACATCTCATTCGACAAATATAAATTTAATTGTGCCCGAAAACGAACCAAAGGCACAGCAATTGGTCACCCACCGCACAGTAACCGGTTCCGCTAGCCTCCGATTATTTAAAATAGCGTTCACGTTCGTAAACCGATGCGTGAAATATCCGATGGTCAATCACCGTAATCCAATGAAAGCCCGCAACTTCATCAGCCGGCATTTTAAGCGTCATAACTACCTCCGTTAAAAAAAAAAGAATTGACGTAACTCGCGGAGTGTACGGATGATACGGTGGCCGTAGTCTATCCCGTTGAACTGGGCCTGTTCCAAAGCGTCGGCGAGCTCAAAGGTAGCCGCGCTCTCGGATCGGTCACGTAATTAAAATGGCACATAGACCGAGGCCGGACGAGAAAAGCCAGCGAAAGAAGGCTGGCCGCAGCAGTCCGATAACGATATTCGCATCCGGTTCCGTTCTACCCTCAAAGCAAGTAGGTTGCACCTGGCGGCGAGCATCGACGCGAACGAACTGGAAGCGGTTATGCAATGTTTCTCACGACGATCTATCGCGATCATGAGCTGACGCCCTCGGTTGTCGCTACACGTGGGATCAAGTAGGCGCATACACTGTCGTTCATACCTATTTGGATCCTTTTAATAAGCTTCGCTATTTTTGCCAGTATTATTTGAATTTATTATAGAAAAACTGTCGGTTAGGATGTAATGATTTACAGAGACTTAGGATTAGCAGAGGGAAATTCACAGCAACCCGAAAATTGGCATTTTCAGGAGAAATTACTGTAGTTATGACGACTGTTCAGCGGTCTTAGCATACTAACTTTGACAATTCGATGTTAACTAGTTCATCACCGCTAGATTACTGCTAAACGAAATTTGCAACCTCGAAATTCGAGTTTCCAGCACCAAAAACAGATTTCCGCTTCGCAATGCGACGTTTCGCGACTCGCGGCTCGCGCTGGTTATAATGAGTTCAGGGGCGTAAATTATGTCAAGTTGCGGGATCTCGGCAATCAGCCACAAAGCGGATTACAGGAGCGTTTATCTTCCGGATAAACTCGCGGATATCAAGCGGGATCGGCGACGGTAAATATTGTTCGGCCGCGTTTTCGGTGGAGCGCGCAACATCTAATTGCGAGCGCGAATGTTGGATAATGCCGCGGATCTGGCCTTTTTGTTTCGCATCGGCTCGTTCCCGCTTCAATTCACCTTCATCCGCATCGATGCGCCCGACACCTGGATTTACGGCTAAACTAGCGAGCAGCCCGTTGTCTATGGGGGAGAGAAAAAATGGAAAGCCCGGTCCCCTCTCGCTGTCAACCCTTGGGCATCGTTCAATTTTGCTTTTATTTTTCACGCTCCCGTACGATTTCGGCCAAAGGTGAACTTATCCGTTAATACCTGCGGGATAATGCGTCGAGTTCGTGCGAAAATAATTGCGGTTTACGAACGGTTTTTATCGACTTCTGTTGGTTTTTGCCGGTTTTTATCGGGCTCCGTTTGTTTTCGCCTGTTTTTAGCGATTCGAACTCCGAGCGGTTATTTTGAAGCGACGTTTTATCTGATTACCTTCGTAGCACGTTGATTTAAAGCGCGAAAAGTTCTAGCCAGTAGCAGCGTTTTGCTTTTCGATTCGACTGTCGGTATTAGATTGTCCTTGTAATTCTAGCGAAAATGGTGGAAGAGTTTATTTTTTCACGAGTTTGTTACATCGGTTTGGATTGGGGTGAAAAGCTGCAGAAACTGCTGGAAGTAATAACAAAGCGTTTGTTCGGTAAAAAAATCAAAGACATTTTTGTATTATTCGTCTAACAAATGATGCTGTTGTAAATGTTGTGTCATACTTAAACGAAACCAAATTGTTTAGCGAAATTATATAGTAATTTGAGAAGCCTTAATGAAGAAAATAATGTAAAAATGTAATGCGAAACTATTGTATATATTACGTTACATGTAACCCTACACATATTATCCAATAAATGATCGCTAATTGCTATTAAGCAGATGCGACATTAAATTAAAAAACAATGATTCCGTTGATAGCAAATACGTGTCTCTATTTCGAACAATATCAACTTTTTATTCTGATAATTTTTGGAATGTACGGTGTTAGAATTGTATAGTGTTTTGCCTGTTAGTGTTCGTTTAAATAAATGATCAATGCTTCGAATCTGATAATTGTCTAGGAACCGTTTTTATTCAACACTGATTTGATTTCCATCGTTGAGAGCATTGGCACCGTAGTTGGTTTAAAAATGTCTCTGATCATTCTTTTCCCCAATTCGCGTGGCCATTGCGATATGTACGTGTGTCGGAGAAAAAAACGGTGAGAGCTAAATTTGCGAGAGAAGTTCAGTTGTTCAAGGAGCTCGGGAGAAAATGTGATCGATAAGTCTGAGACTCGAAATACAGTGAATCAGCGGTCGACGTGTCCGAGGCAGTCTTCGGGGTAGTTTTGAAGTGCAGGTACACGCTATTAGAGAATGTTTTCGAAGAGAAGTACATCGATGGAAGTTTAAGTTAAAGCGGTGCAGCGATTACATGTACCGCGGTAAACAATGTCAAGAATTGAGTCCCGAGATTGTCCGAACGTTGAGGAAACATCCGTAAAAGTTTCTAGCGCTCTGGCGAAACAATTTCATCGAAAGTAGATCATCATCATCGTTAGTAGATCCATTTATATTCTTTTGTCATTATGTCTAGGCTGTCGATTTTGTGCATCTATATAATAATAATAATAATAATGAGTAACCGCAATTTGAAACTGTAAAATAATTGAAAGCAGTTAACAGTATCGTAATACAATCGATTTACTAAAACAATCAAACGGAAAGGATTCGCTAAGTAATTACAATTTGTTGCGACAAATGCGGAAAGTTTTTATCGTGCATAACAATCCCCAGCCAAATTATTGTACATCATATATTTTTCCCACTTATCAAATAGATTCGATTTGATATGACGAGTGCCTCTTTTTGCCAGAGATATAAATTAATAATATATCAAGCTTTAATATGAATGATCAAGGAAAGTTATTATGCATTGAAGTTCTCGGCAACATTCACAGCAAAGAAAAGCTGCACAATTAACCTCCGATAATTGCCAGCGGAAAGAACTTGTAAAATATTCATTCAACACTTCTCGGTCATTATTATCGTTCGGTTTATTCTTGTGTTAGGCCTGTAATTTTACCGGGCCCGGTTGACCCCGGCGATCATACTATTAAAACCATTTATCTGCTCTCCTCGGAAAGTTTTCCGGGGATGAGTATTGTACTTTCCCAAAGTTATCTGGAGTTCCCAGCGGGGTCTTTCAACGGTCTCCTTTCTTTCATCTCGGTCGCATTTTTCATCGACTCTTATCAGTATTAAGTCGCGTGACTAATATCCCACGATTCCTAGCTGTTATACTTATGCAGTTTCCGTTTGTATCTTCTTCACGAGTAAAATACTCCGTTTACGTGAGGACTCGCGACACCGTTGTTTTATGGCGTTATGTTTTGCCAAGGAACTTTCAACACGGGTCGTGCGTTAAATCCGTAAGAATCCTCGGCGCGGGTATTTAATATTCATGTAATTTCTCTTTACAAGTTGGTCTTGCGAAGTCTAGAATCAGATTACAATTCTCGGCTTCGGCTAGTATTCTGAAAACTCGGTTAAGTTACATTCGACTGTAGCGTTGTATAATTTAGTAAAATGGCAATTCTAATATACTGGCGGTAATGGAATTGTAGTTAAATCTCATTTTTAACACGTTCCGTGCCGAGCTTTTTTTACTCGAATCTTCACACTTTGATATTTTACTAAAACTTGATGTATTACGTGCAATTATTAATTCTCGTACACATAACAACGTAACGAAAACTTATCAACGACCATTCTTGCGGTGGAAATTGATTCTTCGGTTCTAAATTTCTTGTAAACAAATTGTTCAGTTCACTAAGTAAACATGCAAGCGTGTACCATCGATGGTACACGTTGCACGGAACGTGTTAATGATTAAATTATTCGTTGAAGTATATTTTGACTTCTAAATTCTTCTACAAACTGTCTCAAAATTATGGTCTTCGCACCGTCCGCGTCCACCTCGTAAGTTACGACGCCGTGAGCATAGGAAAACTTAGGAAAACCAACCCCCGCGTCCCACAAACCGCAACGCGAAACCGGAAACCCGCGAACGCGACTGAAGCCACGGGAAGTAGGATCCTACAGCTGAACATGCGACGTTCAGCTGTAGTAACGGGCGAAGTTAGGGAATTAATAGCGCAAAAGCGGCTGGACGTCCTGCTCTTGCAGGAACTACGCGTCAGCAGGCAAGGCGCAGGATATAGGGTTAACGGATTATGGACCGGAGTGAGAGTGGCGGCGGTGAAAACCCACTCTCCGTGGGCCGCTGTCGCCATCCGCAACCCTCACTTCGAAGTCACATTCACCTCGCAGCTCAGTAACCCGCACTGCGCATGTGCAGCACTGCTGGCCCCCGGCTTCTCCTTCTACGCGGTGTCGTGCTACTTCCAGCACCGCGACGAGATAAAGTAGCACCTCAAGCACTTGGAGACGGTAGTCCTGGTATTGGGGGGGGGGGGAGAATATTAATTTCTGTCGTCGCGAACGCGCAATCCTCGCTCTGGAGCCCACAAAGCACAGACAAGAGGGGAGCGCAGTTAGAAAGATTAGTCTCCGCGTTTAGATTAACAGTAGCTAACGCGACGCTAGTCAGCCACCCACCTTCTGGACGTCAACAGGATCGTCATACATCGACGTTACCCTGGCGTCCCCCTCCATGGTCCCCTATATTAAAGAATGGAGGATAAGAAGCGAATGGGCGACTAGTGATCATAATGCCATCGACATCCGACTGCGGGCACCTAGGGCCGCGACGGGAAATCAGGGAACAGCGAACTCTCGTTTCGATACTCGTCGAGCGGATTGGGAGCGGTTCTCTGAGGCCCTGTCCGATCTCTCACGGTCGAGGCTCGAAGTCCTCAGTCTCGGGTCGGCGGAAGAGGTAGGTAGAATGGCAGAGACGCTCACAGCCGTCATTACTGACGCCTGCACCGCGTCGATGCCAAGAAAAAGGAAGTTTAGGAAGTCCAACCAGTGGTGGACAAAAGAGCTAACGAAGCTCAAAAAGGCCGCGTACCGGCAGAGACGTGCCTTCCAGAAGACACAAGACGTACCCTCCCGCCTCCAAAAGCTGCAGGAGTACCGTACTTCGCTGCGGAAATACAGCAGGGAGGTGAGGAGGGCGAAACGGGAAAGCTGGCAAAACTTCGTGATGTCGAACGGGAACAGGGAGCCCTGGGGCATCGTCTACAAGCTCCATGCAAATAAACTCCGTGCAGAGAAGGTGATTAGCACAATCCGGCGCAATAATGGAAGTACAACCGGTACTCTGGAAACCGCCAGCAAGCTTCTGGAAGCTCACGTCCCTGACGACCGGCCTGAACTCGACTCGCCGACACAAAGAGTTCTCCGGGAAGAGGCGCGAATCGCCCCGAATACCGCCGACGCCCCGCCTTTCTCCTTGGCGGAGGTGGCCGGAGCGATTCGTTCCTTCGGTAATAAGAAGGCGCCAAGACCGGACCTCATTGAGGTACAAGTCCACCGCGAAATTAATCCCCGGAGAACTCGCGCGACTTTTCAATGGGTGCCTTCGATGGGGCGTCTTCCCTTCCGCCTGGAAGGTGGGCTCTCTGAGAATCCTCCTAAAAGGCGAAGGAAAGGACGAAAAGGACCCCAAATTCTACCATCCGATATGTCTCCTCTCCGTGATCGGGAAGACATTCGAGAAGCTCCTTAAGAGCAGACTCGAACAGTTTGCTGTGGTCCATGGGTCGAGAGTCGACCCGGCCGCACCCGAGGCTTGCGCCCATATCGGCTTGGACCGGCCAGATGTTGTTTGGCCGCCACGCTCCAGCGAGCCACCGCCAGGGGAACCGCTGGCTAGATGTTATGCCAGGATTGGCTTGGAAAAACCCTGCCCTCGACAGTACGCCTCATTGAACAAGTTGGATCTACCTAGTAGGAAGCGACTCATTTAGTCAGCCCTGGCCGTCGCTTGGCGCCGGCCAGCGCTGTCCAGCGGAGACCACGGGGAGGTAGAGTCGCCGGCTTTCGCCCGATCCCGTGCAGGTTGGCTTCAGTCGAGACTGTTGCCGACGAAGCCCCACCGCAACAACACCGAGGTGTTGCCTGTTACCGCGGTCGGGGCTAGCAGACTCGAACAGACGGCGATGGCAACGGGACGCATCTCCAGCAGACAGTACGGCTTTACGCGCGGAATGTCGACTGAAGATGCAATTGTCGAGTTGCGCCGCATGGTTGATGACATCGAGCATCGGCATGTGATCGCGCTACTCTTCGACATTTCCGGAGCTTTCGACAATGTCTGGTGGCCACTAGTGCTAGGTAGTCTTAGGGATCGAGAATCGAGACTGTCCGGGCAACGTCTTCGAGGTAATCTCCAATTACTTCGAGGACCGCAAGGTCAGTCTCACGGTAGGAACAGACAGGATCTCCAAGCGCGCGACAAGGGGATGCCCGCAAGGCTCGCTCCTCGGCCCCGCGTGGTGGAACCTAATGTTCGACGGTCTCCCAAGGTTACTCGTGACCTCAGTTGAGAATAGGTTCGTCGCCTACGCGGACGACCTCATCGTCCTCGTAGGTGGTAATAGCCGTTGAGACCTAGAGATCGAGGGTCAACGCGTTGTTGACCAGATCCTAGGTTGGTGCACGTTGGTACAGGTTACGAGGAACCGACTCGAAATCGGAAGCGATCGTATTCCGGAATGGGTACGTAGACAGGGAAAAACAAAAAAAAAATAGACCGGCGGGGAGGATCGCGTCCCGATAGGAAAAGGAAAGTAGTCCGCGTATCGAAAATAGACTTCCAGAAAAGACCGCCGATCATTCGGATCGGAGCGAGGTCAATTAAATTCAAACCCACAGTTAGATACCTAGGCGTCCATTTAGATAGGGACATGGGTGTCCTATCCCATTGTCAATATATCAGCGACAAAGTCGGGTCGCTTTTCGCGAAACTTGGCAGGCTCGCGAGACGCGGATGGGGGCTCGGTTTCAGAGCGCTCTCGGCCGTGTACCGCGGGGTTTTTATCTAGGTAGCAACTTACGCTGCTGCCGGGTGTTGGGGATACTGAGAGCTGCACAGCGCCGTGCTCTCATCGCGGTGACTGGCGCATACCGCTGGTTATCGTGGGACAGCATTTGCGTGGTGGCCGGTACCCTTCCCATCGGGGTTGAGCTACAGCAGGCCAAAGCCCTTTACCAAGTTAGAAGAAATATGGACGCTAGGTTCGGTAACATCGTGGTCTCAGCGGGAACCAACGATGCGAAAGATAGGATCGTGGCTGAGGCGAAAAGGGTGTGGAAATCCATGTGGGACTCCTCCCACAAAGGCCGCACAACTTTCGCCTTCTTCAACAGCATTGAGAGAAGGATGGCGGCCGGGTGGATGATTCCGAACCACTACACCACACAAATCCTCACTGGACATGGGAACTTCCGTTCGCGCCTCCTCGCGTACGGGATTGCCGACAGTGAGGCGTGTGCGTGTGGTCACGGGTCGGACACGGTAGACCACTTCCTTCTCCAGTGCAAAGACTTCGACCCGCAGAGAGAGGCTCTGCGGGACATCACCCCGAGCGAAAGCTGGAAATGGCCAGAGGCGGCACAATACTTCGTGTCGTCAGAAAAGGCTTTCCAGCTATTCGCAAACTTCTGCCGGGAGACCCTTTGGCTAAAGGGCTTCCGGTAGAACAAATCCCTACTCCAACACCCATCCCAATTTCCTGGGTCTTCGTTTAGTGGACGCGAGGCGTCGCGTCACGAGTTCGCCTCCCCGTGGTTCCCCGTGGGCGCCAGCGGATGGAAGGAAACCGAAATTCGCTGGCGGCTAAAGAACTCGTCCATCGTAAACGTCTTAATGGCACGTGCGGATTTTTCCTCGGCCTTTTCCCTTGAACATGGGGCCGCCGGGGATAGATGGAAACTTAGTTGCGTATGCCCGAAAGGGCGAGGGAACATATCCGCGTCACCTTCGTGGTGGCCGGATTCACACTAAATGTCTCAAAATTATTGTACAAGCGGGAAATAAGGGGTTCGCGTCATTTGAAACAACTTCTTCCTTAGCGAAAATTCAATCCGCGGATTAGTTTATGAGTTATTATAAAAAAACACTGACCAATCGGAGATCGAGTGTGACCGGCGCACCGCACTTGCGCAGCGGCAGTGGTCGTGAGAGTGGGGCGTCAGCCGTACGCGATCTCTCATTGGCCAGAGTTTTTCATTAATAACTCGTAAACGAAGTCGCAGATTGCATTTTGCTAAGGAAAAAGTTGCTTCAAATGACCACAGGAATCCCTCATTTCTCGCTTGTGCAATAATTTTGACATAATCTTGTATAATACATGGTCGTATGCAGAAGGTTCCTTCATTTAGACGCGGCGTTGAAAAGATTAGCAGAGTGTTTATATGAATAGAAATAGAAACATGATAGACAGAAATAAAGTAGATTTAAAATGAGGAAATGCTATTGTAACTAAGACAATTTATAGGTTCCCTCCCGTTTGAAAAGTGTGCGCATGACATAAAGGCATAAAGATCCGCGGTCCAGTTGTAAGATGAAATATGATCTCGTTTATATTGGCTCCGATTACGGTTTCTGTAGATGCCAATTATTACATCGGGACTCTATATCGATTCCATATCGGATTAAACATTCTATCTTCCAGTTCGGTTCTTTCCGCGTGAAACGAACTGTAACGAAGGAAATTAGCTTTCGCGTGCTAGTTTCATTTAACGCATTAATTTATAAACAGGGGGGGGGGCGCAGCTTAAAATTATTGAGTCGGAGCAATTTCGATTCGACAGAGAATTATAATCCACAAAGGAAGGTACGGTTATTTTCTGGATTCCGGTTCATTTTGTTCCCGCATCGTTCAGAACGGTATTCAAACGTGATTGGCAATACAGTAATTACTCCTTGGAGTTACAATAAAATTACAAGAGACGATAAGCGATGATAATTAACAAAGTTAATCGTTGAACAGAACCGGCGACGCATTATCGTTGCGACGAACAAAAATATTCTACGGTCGACCGCCAGAACCGTTGCAAAATTGATAAATATAATGTTGCATTTACATCAAATTGTAAATGGAGAGACAGGTCAAAATATTTTGCACGCGTCGTCGTAAACATGTCACCGGGGTTCTTTCTATCTCTCACGTCGAATCGAAAATAGCAATGATTTTTGAATAATGCGTAAAGAGCGAAACAATATATTATGAGTATATACCGTAAATGAGCATATAACGTAATGTTGTTGTATTTGTTGCAACGTATTTATAATGACAAAACAATTTCGTGGTTAATCATTTGTATATTTTATTAAATTGAATCAAAGATATAAAATATTAAATTCAGTTCTATGGAAAAGTGCAGCTACTTATTTCTTGAAAGCGATATTATTCTTTAATTTTCATTTGATTCCAGCGATCATCGTTATTCGATCGTTTCGCGACAATTAAATATTCGCGCGAGTCGAATTATTTTCCCATTAACGTTCCCGAAGCAAGTATATCATTCCCGTGTGCACCGTGCCTCGGGAAGCCCGGATTGCTTTAACGTGCCATTTCTTTACGTGAAGTTATTACGAAAAAGCTGAATGTGCTTTTTTGAAGCACTATAAATCTCTATCCGTGTGAGCCGAACAGTAAAACGGTCCTCCATCAACGATTAATTGCAATAATGTCGTGTCGAGTGTAAGAAATTTTTCCGGAATCTGTGCTGTACCTGCGAGAAGATTAAATGATAATCCCCGGTTGATTAGGACCAAAACATTGCAACGAAGTTTACATTTTGTCACAATTATGCCTTATCAATGAACAGACGAGCCGACTCTCATCGCTTCTCCGAGAAGAAATATTTCCAGTATTCCGATAAATCCTGGCCCGCGAAGGTTTACCAACCATTAATAACGATACTAATCACTGCTCCCGCAGACTCTATTGCGTTGCCGAAGAGTGAAGGATGGTGAAGCCCCTGTAAGCTCGGCAAATGGAGGCACATACTACACAATCGTGTTTAATATCTAGGTTGGATCACGATTTCGCGCATGAATCGCAGCATCTGGCGCATTTTAGATGCGGATCACTAATATAGCGGGGCACGCGAATTCCTGGTAATTAATTTTCGATTATACAAACATAGCCGGCATACGGGCCGGCGCAATGGCGGGCTTACATCCCGCGCGAGTCTCTGCACTCGGTGGAATCATCGGGCCGTGTATATTTATGAATATTCAGCCGGCGCGATGCGCGCGGTCAATCGATAGTCGGAAACAGGCACGAGAACGGCTTTCCGTGTGGATATCAATGCCCTGTTCAACAGCCACGCCCGACACACCAGCAACCAGCCAGTGACGTCACATCGGACGAGGATCAGGCAGGTAACAGAGGGATAGATAACGCGTCGCTTCAACGATCCCCACCAGGTGAGTGGACATACCAAGACAATGAGTTGATGAGCCCATCCGAATGAATACGAACAATTAGAGAAATAAGAGGCACCGGTGATATGGGAGTCGAGGACTTTATCCGCCAGGTAAGAAGAGCCTGCTCACGAGCAACTCGACCATGCATACTGCTTGACCTAATCTTGGCCGAGAAAATCAAAGACAACGCCTGGGACGCCATTCGATTTGAAACTATCGAAACATACGATGACCTGTATGCCGCGTTGCGACGCAACATTACAGGAGCCGCCTCAACCGAAATCTGTAAAACACGGCTCAGACAAATCCGCCAAAGAGATGCAGAATCGGTCAATTCATACTCCC
This sequence comes from Megalopta genalis, assembly GCF_051020955.1. Lineage (NCBI taxonomy): Eukaryota > Metazoa > Arthropoda > Insecta > Hymenoptera > Halictidae > Megalopta > Megalopta genalis. The sequence goes on from NW_027476100.1 coordinate 1,707,299, forward strand.
AGAGGTATAATGGAAAGTGGAATGAACTTCGCTATGCCATCGAAGCGGAGCACAGACTACCCACTAAATGCAGGATTGTGTTGCAAATCGATGAAGAAGCTGCTGTGCGAACCTACATCAATGGATTGCGCGAAGAATTCGCCAACCGCGTGGAAGACGCGATGCCGCGTAATATCGAGGAGGCACGTACAAAGGCGCTCACAATCGAGCTCCGCAACCGCGAGAGAAAGCAGAATCAACAACGAGACCTTGCATCAAAACAACCAACACCTAATAGGGGCCCACCGACACCTCGTCCACCAGTCCGACCACGAACATCCGAGTCAACGCAAGGTCAACGAACCGCAACAATGCAATGCACACATTGTAGGCGATACGGACATACTGAGGCCGACTGTTTCCGTAAACATCAGAATTTTCGGATACGTACAGATCAAGGAAGACCGCCACCGAGCATTCGGGCAACCAAAACAGAAACAGTCGAAGAAGAGTCGGTCAACGAAAACCAGGAGTCAATCGATCCGGAACAACACTTCGGAGCATATGGTTTCGGGTCAACGGCCGAACTCGTCGAATGTTAGTCGACACCGGCGCAGATATCAACCTAATGAAAGAAAACGCCGCCCAAGCTTATCATCGGTACGCCGAGGTAAAGAAATTCACAATGGGTAACAGCACCTACACCTGCAGGGAGGCATTGGAATTGACCATATTTGGTAAGACCTCCAAATTTCACGTTATTACTAAAGAATGCCCATTGGTGGAAGACGGGATAGTCGAACTACCATTCCTCGACCAGTACAACTGGAAACTAACCAAGGAAAACATTCAGCTGGACAATAAATCCCTGAAGTTGCACACCGAGAACGCCAAGATCCCGGCACACACGAGCGTTATGGTTTGCGTTACGACGCCTACCAAGAACGGCATCGTGCTATGCGAAAATTTAATTACTGGATACATAACCTCTCGCTTCACGAAGCAAAGAATGGACAAATCTCCACATACGTGACAAACGCCAGTGACTCCGAAAGAGAGATCACCGACGACACGTTTCGAGTTACGAAGATAGACGTAAAAGAAGACCACCAGAAGAATAACGACACCAGCATAGCCGGACGCGTCAAGCTCCTACGAGACAATACACGGTTACAACACATAGAAGCCGACCTAAGATACAGCATCTGGAAGATATTGGCCTCCTATTCCGATGTGTTTCACCTCCCTGGAGATGAACTCCCACAGACGAGACTAACGGAGCACCGTATAGAGTTGACGGACAAGAGACCGATCAACATTATGAGCTACCGACCACCGGAAGCCCACAAGCACGAGATAAGGAAGCAGGTGAGCGAAATGATGAACAAAAGAATCATCGCGAATTCGGAGTCGCCATACAACTCTCCGCTCTGGGTCGTACCAAAGAAGATCGATGCAACAGGAAAACAAAAGTGGAGAATCGTCATAGACTTCCGTCGATTAAACGAACGAACAGCACAAGACGCCTATCCGCTGCCCGTCATCGAAGATATTCTTGATCATCTGGGAAACGCGAAATTCTTTAGTGCATTTGATTTATCCGCCGGATTTCATCAAATCCCAATGCACGAAGAAAGCAAAAAATACACGGCTTTCTCAACACCCGAGGGGCACTTCGAATACAACCGCATGCCCTTTGGACTGAAGAACGCGCCCGCCACGTTCCAGAGGATGATGGACCAAGCCTTACGAGGTTTAATTGGCAAGACGTGCTTCGTGTATCTCGACGACATAGTGGTGTACGGATCTACGATCCAAGAACACAACGAAAATCTGGTAATACTACTGGAGCGCTTGCGAGCCACCGGTTTAAAGTTACAGCCAGATAAATGCGAACTCTTGCGACCCGAATTGGAATTCTTCGGATACACCATAACCAAAGATGGTGTCAAACCGAATGAAGTCAAGATAGAAGCTGTCAGGAACTACAAACAGCCCAGTACACCAAAGGAAGTAAAGGGTTTCCTCGGTTTAGCTGGATATTATCGTAAGTTTATTAAAGATTTCTCCAAAATAGCCAAACCACTCATAGATCTGACGAAGCAGGACAAACAGTGGGAATGGACAGAAGAATGCCAACACGCATTCGACACACTAAAGCAACACCTCACGAAGAGCCCGGTATTACGATACCCGAATTCCTCGGAGCAGTTCACTTTGACAACCGATGCATCCAACTATGGTATCGGAGCAGTCCTCTCACAGGAAGGACACCCGTGCTGCTAGGTCTCGAGAACGCTGAACCCTGCCGAGATTAACTACTCGACAACAGAAAAGGAAATGCTCGCCGTCGTATGGGTGATACGTCGCCTCAGACAGTACCTGCTAGGGAGAAAATTTAAAATTCAAACCGACCACAAGGCACTGGTCTGGCTGATGAGCGTCAAGGACCCATCATCAAGATTGCTGAGATGGAGACTGCTTGTTGGGGCGTCACAGCGTCGTCAATAATAGCGACGAATTATGACGCTATATTTGTGGACTGTATAAAATAAAGAACCGGATTCTGCCTGCTATTTTGTATTGAGCCCCTGACTACAGTACACCCTTGGTCAGGATGTCTTGATGCTACGACTTCTATTACAACTCTGAAGCTCTATCAGAGAATACCCTCGCTCGTAGCAGACTACCATCCCTCCAACGCACCTACACTATTCGCCGATTGGTCCTGCCCGATTTTGGCAATAGCCAATCAGCTGGTCCGTTTCAAAGCAGACGGCCGCAAGGCCCCGGCAAAGACAGGAAAGTTCCTCCAGGCATGACCGTCATAAAACAATGTCAGGCTGACCCTTCGGAACCTTTCCTTCTCTATAACTAGTCCCGGCCATCGAGACCGAGAGAAACGATTTCCCAAAAAACATGGGCTCGAAAAACAGCCGGTTATGCACGTCCGTGTCATAAAGACATTAGTGCTGTGCGCTAACATACCGACCACCTTGAACGGTTACGTTCGAAATTACTAAATTGATAGTGCACCGCTCAATTTACATTTGAAGAGGGCTGGTCTAGTTTGTCGTTGTAACGAATGATTGACAATACTACTGTCCTAACTTAACTCTAGTTACACTAATACGCATGTATACATAATGGGAATAAGTATTCACAAATTTCTGAGTGATTACAAGTTCTAACGGTGTTTGGGTGTATTATCTTATTCCGGGTCATCAATGGGAAGTGGGGACAATTTTTTAATGGCCCGCTGGTAGGTCCCCTGGGCCGTCTTGACAGTCGCGACTCTCACTATTTTGTCCCCGCCTGGACAAATGTCAATGATCCGTCCTAGTTTCCAGGTTAACGGAGGTGTGTTGTCTTCCCGGATGATCACCAATGTACCCTTCTTGTGCTCGGTGTCATTCGGGATATGCCATTTGTTTCTGGTGTGCAGCGTCTGTAAATATTCATTACTCCACCGATTCCAGAAGTGTTGTTTCACTCGCTGGATGTGTTGCCATGACGAAAGTTTGTTAACGGGTGTGTCTCGCAAATCGTACTCAGGGAGTTGCATTAACGAATCACTTATTAGGAAGTGACTGGGTGATAAAGCAGTAAGATCGTTCGGATCTGAGGAGAGGGGAGTTAGGGGACGGGAATTCAATATGGCTTCTACTTCGATAATATAAGTGTTCAGTTGCTCGAATGTGAACAGCTCGTTTCCTATAGTTTTGTACAAATGTCCTTTAAAAGACTTTACGGCGGCCTCCCATAATCCACCAAAGTGTGGAGACCGAGGCGGAGAGAAGTGCCAATTAATTCCCTGGTCCGATAAAAAAACGATTAATTTTACTATTGTGCTCGTTGGAGCTGAGAAATCTTTGAACTTCTGTGATTTCGTTTTTGGCGCCGACGAAATTAGTGCCGTTGTCGGAGTAAATGTTCGTGGACTTTCCTCTTCTGGCAAAGAATCGCTTGAATGCTCCTAAGCTAGATTCAGTGGTAAGGTCCTATGTAAGTTCTAGATGAACGGCCTTGGTCACGAAGCATACAAAAATCGCTACGTACGTCTTGATTTTGCAACGATTACGAACCTTTTTTTCCTTTATAAAAAATGAACCACAATAATCCACGCCTACGTTTTGAAACGGTCGTGCCCTGGTGACTCTATTCTTGGGTAAGTCGCCCATTATATATGCTGGGACCTTTGGTTTTACTCTAAACCACCTTATACATTTGTGTATGACGATCTTCGTGGCTCTCATTCCATCTATTGGCCAATAAATTTGTCGGACCGCATTAAGAGTTGCCTGTGTGCCTGCGTGCCAGTGACGTAGGTGCTCGCTTTCAATTATCAAATTTGTAATATGGTGCCTATGGGGTAATAACAATGGGTGTTTTTGACAGTAACTTAATGGGGCATGTCTTAGCCGACCTCCTACTCGTAGAAGCTTATCCTGATCGAGGAATGGATTTAAATTTAATATTCTGCTTCCTTTGGGCATAGCTGTTTTTCGTTCCAAACAGATTATTTCTATCGGAAATGCCTCTAACTGGGCTTTTTTAATGATAACTAAATGCGCCTTGCGAATTTCTGTAGTTGATAAATTTCCCGTAAGTCTGTTTTTCGATCTACAATTGTGAATGAATCGTAGTGTGTAAGCTACAATTCTATTAAGTCGCGCAATGGAAGAGTATCGCGTTAACAGGTCATTCGTCCCTTCTCGTGCAAGGAACGTTATTGTGGTTTTCCGCTCGAGAATTTCTCTTTGCGGAATGTCCAATTGTGGCCAAAAGCATTCGTCTAGGGAGAGCCACGCAGGACAGTTTAGCCATACCTTATTATTCATAAATGTGGATGCCAATTGTCCGCGAGAAATATAATCTGCTGGATTATCACGTCCTGATACGTGCATCCAGTTACGTGGGTCCGAGTCTGTTTGAATTTCGCTGACTCTATTGGCTACAAAGGTTTTCAGCAAATGTGGAGCTGTCCTAATCCACTGCAACACAATAGTTGAATCTGACCAAAACCTAATCGCGTCAAAAGTTATATTGGTCAACGCCTTCGCTACCTCCTTATACAATCACGTTAATAACCTAGCCGCGCAAAGCTCTAACCGCGGTAATGATAGGATTTTAAGAGGGGCTACTTTTTTTGGATTTTGCGCATAATAGAGAGACCCGTACCCTACCTGAGTGGTCTAGGGTACGAATGTATATGCAAGCGCCGTAGGCCCTTTCACTAGCATCGCAATAGCCGTGGAGTTGTATTTCTCGTGAGGTTTCTAACATTACCCTCCGAGGGCACGAAAAATTGTCTAATTGAGCCAGTTCATTTCTGGTTTCTAACCACACCTCGGCTATATCCTGCGGAATTGGTTGATCCCAAGTGACTTTCGACTTCCAAATGTCTTGCATAATTATTTTTGCCCGTATAATCACGAGAAGTCCAAGGGGGTCAAATAATTGCGCTATTTGAGATAAAACTAGTCGCTTAGTGAGTCTAGTTTCGCTAAAGGAGTTTACCGCGTAAGTTACGGAATCACTGGATGGATTCCAAAAAACTCCCAGAGTTTTCTTTGTCTGACTGAGATCTAAGCATATCGCTTGTCGATCGTCATGGTCCTTTAAATCGCTAATCAACTTATGGTTGGTTATTTGAGGCCCATTGACGTAGATGGAAGCCCCCATTTCTAGCTAAATCAATCAACTCATTGCGTAAGTTGATTGCTTCATTGAAGGTAGATGCGCCGGTGAGCAAATCATCGACATAGAAATCTTCTTTAAAGGTTCGCGACGCATTCGGAAATCTGATCTGTTCATCTTCGGCTAGTTGCTGTAGACATCGTACCGCTAAAAAAGGAGCCGAAGCAGTTCCATACGTGACCGTATTTAATTGGAACGTTTTGATTGACTCTTCCTTCGAATCGCGCCATAATATTTTTTGAAATTTCGCATCATCGGGATGCATTTTAATCTGCCTAAACATTTTTTCTATGTCTGCTGTCAGGACGAACATGTGAAAGCGAAATCGTAGTAAAATTGCCCATAAGTTATCTTGAATGGTGGGACCGACCAAAAGTGCGTCATTTAAGGATACGCCCGATGAGGATTTAGCCGAGGCATCGAAAACTACCCTGACCTTAGTAGTGAAGCTGCACTCCTTTATTACCGCGTGGTGCGGTAAGTAAAACTCCTTGCCATCTCGTGCATCACTGACTTCTGTCATGTGGCCTAATGCTAGATATTCTGACAGGAATTGTTTATAATGTATAAGAAGATCAGGGTCTTTGCAGAATTTGCGTTCGAGAGAATAAAATCTCTTGAGAGCAAGACCTCGAGATTCGCCTATGAAATTTTTCCTATCGTTAAATGGCAAGCGCACGATATAGCGTCCATGTACATCGCGAACTGTATTTTCAACAAAGTGATTTTCACATGCCTGTTCTTCGCTAGATAAATTTTTGCGCTCTGCTATTTCTTCTATCTCCCAAAACTTTGTTAGCGCATTGTCTAAGGAGGATGCGTGCAGTGATCTTGAGGGTTTTCCCTTTGCTACTTGTTCTTGTTTGGTTGTAGCTCCCGTGACTATCCAACCTACTAATGTTTCTTGAATGATAATATTTTGTGCACAAAGTTTGATTCGTCCAAACATAAAAGTGTGAAAGACAGTTGATTCCCGAGAATTGCATCTATTGGGCCCGGAATATTGAACTCAGGATCAGCTAACGTTATTTCGGTCGGAATATCAATTTCGGTACGTTTTACCTGGCGCGAAGGTAGCATTCCAGTGATGGAAGGAAGCGTCACTAAAGTTACCGTATCATTAAATTGGGTGGTGCGTGATTTAATTACGGCATTGACCAGATATTTGACGCGGGTCTCGACATTGGCAATTCCACCTACCGAAGAATCTATTTCCCGTTTTCTCAATTGTAGCTTATCGGCCATTCTTTCGGTTATGAAATTTGTTTGTGAACCGCTATCTAACAGCACACGACAATCGTGTTCACTCTTATCGCGAGCTACAAAGGTAACGATCGCTGTCCCTAATAATACTTCGTTGCAACTATTAACGGCAAAGGATCTCGAAGTTTGTGGCGTGGGTGATGGGGAGGAGGGTCTCTCAATCTCTGATTGACTATTAGTTTCCCTTTCCGCAATATGTAGAAGAGTATGATGTTTTTTACCACACTTTTTGCAGTTAGTGTATCTACAATAGGCGACTGTGTGGCCGCTCCGCAAGCAATTGATGCATAATTTTCCCCTTTTGACGATGCCTAAGCGATCTCCAGGGGTTACTTCTAAAAGTTTCGGACAGCTTGAAACAAAATGTTCTCCTTTGCAAATTTTGCACGCAATTCGCGAATTGGTGGTTACGAAAGTTTGCCCTAAATGGCGTTGTTTTTCGCGTGAACGCGTTACTATTTGGGTTTGCTGATTCGGGCGAGCAAAGCTATTGTCCCGTTCGTCTCCGCGCGCATGTTTATTTATAAATTCGACTAGCTGTCCAAATTGCGGCAACTCGTGATTTTCTAACGTGCGATCCCAAGCTCTGCGGGTATTCCTATCTAACTTGTTACTGATTAGATAAACTAAAAATGTGCTCCAATGTTGCACAGGTTGTTCCAGAGCCTTCAGAGCGTTTACGTGCACTTCAGCTTGCTCGGCTAACACGCGCAATCTGTCCGGGGAATCTACCTTAACGTCTTGTAATTCCAACAAAGACTTTAAATGTGCATACACAATTTGCCGACGTTTGTTGCAACGTTTTTGCAATAATTCTCAAGCAACTATATAATTCTCCTCTGATGCAGTCAGCGGGGTGATCACCGACGCTATTTCTCCACGTAAGGCGTTTTTAAGTAAGTGGAATTTCTGTACGGCCGGTAGATCTTCGTTCTGGTGGACCAGCGAATCAAATGTATCGCGAAAGCTGTTCCATTCTAATGGGTTGCCGTCGAATGGCCTAATTTGAATTTGTGGCAGTAAAGAGCTAGCTTGTGTCACCTTATTAGTATTTGGAGATTCTGTTGAATTCCTAATTGCGAGATTGGGTCTATGCGTGTTTCTCAATGAATTTTTGCGTAAATTTATTGAATTCATGATGGTAGCGTGATGCTTCTCAAAGGTGTCTCTCTCCGCGTCATGATCTGAGGAAACATCTTCGCCTTCTATCTCAAATTGTGTGTCCTCATACGCACTAAGAAGCTGATCTAATCTAGTGGTGAGGGTTTCGAGGGAGTTGAGCGTTGAACCTTCCGTAGTTTCAACGCGCGCTCCTAAACGCGTTACTTGCGACTTAATGGTAGCACGCTTCCTTTTCAAGTTTTTCAAAACTTGTGATTTATTACTTTCAGATGCCATTTTAATGGAAGTAGAATACGACAGGAAGGAAATTGGGAGTGGAAGATGATTCGTTTACTCACTCAACGATGATTTCAGATTTCGTAGAAAGGAGCCTTGGTGTTGCTGTTCCGTCAACGAGGATGTCCGTGTCTGAACGGCAGCTTCGTGGTCTCCAAAATATCCAAGAGGCGTAGGTTGTGAGGTTCTTGATGAAATCTCAACGATGATTTGAGATTTCCTAGAAACGAGCCTTGTTAGCGTAGTTGACTAATCGTAGACTTCTTGACCATGCGAGAGTTGTATCCTTCGGAGAGTCCCACTGTTCCGTCAACGAGGATGTCCGTGTCTGAACGGCAGCTTCGTGGTCTCCAAAATATCCAAGAGGCGTAGGTTGTAACGTGCTTGATGAAATCTTCCTCTAAAGATCACCAGTTGAAAACAGAGGCCGAATACCAGCTTGAGAAAACCCAAGGACTAAAGTTTCGATCCGCAAGTATCCGGCACGAAGGACCAAAATGTTGGGACGTCACAGCGTCGTCAATAATAGCGACGAATTATGACGCTATATTTGTGGACTGTATAAAATAAAGAACCGGATTCTGCCTGCTATTTTGTATTGAGCCCCTGACTACAGTACACCCTTGGTCAGGATGTCTTGATGCTACGACTTCTATTACAACTCTGAAGCTCTATCAGAGAATACCCTCGCTCGTAGCAGACTACCATCCCTCCAACGCACCTACACTATTCGCCGATTGGTCCTGCCCGATTTTGGCAATAGCCAATCAGCTGGTCCGTTTCAAAGCAGACGAGCGCAAGGCCCCGGCTAAGACAGGAAAGTTCCTCCAGGCATGACCGTCATAAAACAATGTCAGGCTGACCCTTCGGAACCTTTCCTTCTCTATAACTAGTCCCGGCCATCGAGACCGAGAGAAACGATTTCCCAAAAAACCTGGGCTCGAAAAACAGCCGGTTATGCACGTCCGTGTCATAAAGACATTAGTGCTGTGCACTAACACTGCTCCTCGAGAGCTACGATTACGAGATCGACTACAAAAAGGGCAAAGAAAACCAAGACGCCGACGCCCTGTCCAGGGTGAACATGACCAATGAAGAAGAACTGGACGAACTCATACAACGACAGAGTTCAACCCCATGGTCGCTTGGGAGGCAGTCGAGACGCCTTCAATGGCCAGCTACGTGGCCACTGGCAAGCAAGACGTGATTCTCACCCCACGAGAAACGTTCAACGAGGAAGCGTGGATTAATTACCTTCACGAAGCCTCATCTTGGAAACAGCGGAGAAACAAAATCTATCACGCCGCGAGAGCAAGACCGCCTGTTTGCGATGCTGCAATTCACGGCTGAAGAAAAGAAGAAAACCGCTGTCCCAACCAAGCGAAACACAAGGCTCACATCAGAAGAAAAGCAACTGATCATCTCAGAAAATCATGGTACGCCGACAAGTGGACACTTTGGGGACACAAGGACACTTCGAAGAATCAAAATGAACTACGATTGGAGAGGAATGGACGAGGACGTAAGGCGATACATTACGACCTGCGACGTGTGTCAACGCAACAAAACACAACGTACGCCATTCGCACACCCCGACATTATTACAGATACACCACTACAACCTAATGACAAAATCGCTATGGATATATTCGGATCACTGCCAGTCACACGGAGAAACAACCGACATATCCTCAGCATCCAGGATCAGCTCACGAAATACCTCATACTCGTTCCCCTCACTGCGACCAGAGCAGAAGACGTGGTCAACGGGTTACTCGAAAACTATGTATACACATTTTCAACACCAAAAGCTATACTCACCGATCAAGGTGCAAACTTTATCGTCCAGGTAATGCAAGAGTTTTAGGAGAATCTCGGGATACAACATATCCAGACAACCTCTTGGCACCCACAGAGCAACGTATCGCTTGAACGAGCTCATGCAGTGATTCAAGATCTCCTAAAAACAGCCACAGCGGAGCACACAGAACTCGAATGGGACGAAGTTGTAAAGCCCATCACACTCGCCTACAACACTAGTGTCCACGAATCTACCGGACGGACAACTTTCGAACTGACGTTTGGACGAACGGCTAACGTACCATCAGCAGTTAGCTCCACTCCAGGCACAACCTATGTAACCTTGGTAACCAAATGGAGGAAACGACACGACCAGTTGATTCAGGCCGCAAGAGAAAGATTAGAGGAGATCGAGAGACGCAGTAAAGAACGTCATAATAAATTCCGGTGCCGGACCGTGCACACGTGCATCACCGACTACCAAGCGGCCATAAATCCGTAGCTCTCGTCGTCCAAGCATCAACCATTCACAGTGTTTAGGTTAACGACACGGCGAAAAAATCGTTCGGACGGTAAACCGTCGGCTAAAATATTCTATGGATCGCGCCGTGTACGCTCGTTTTTATAATCGGCTTCGATCACTCGATGTAGCGTCTTCGTTTGCAGCAGCAACGGACCACGTTCCGTTTTATTAGGTCTACCGGAATGTTCTGTCCGATAGTGTCACTTCAAGTTTCAATCCATATGCACATGTTGATTTGAGACATATATGACTATCTCTCATTACCATCGCATTTACACACATGTACTCTCCTAAATAAAATGAAAAAAGATGTCTCATGTCATTATTAAGCGAGACGCGATCGTGAAAACATGGCTACCGATGATATTGCCAGACCACATGCTGCTTTGGCGACTCGTTAGAAAATCGCAGAGCTAGGCTGGCAAATTCTGTCACATCTACCATACTCTCCAGACCTAGCACCCTCCGATTATCACTTGTTTCTCTCTTTGCAAAACATTTTTACAGGAAAAAAAATTCAAAATTGAAGCTGATGTCAACCAAGCACTAGTTGAGTTTTTTGCTTCTAGAAATAAATCATTTTTTAAAAATGGCATTTAGAAGTTGCCATCGCGCTGGCATGAAGTCATAAGTAACGATGGAAAGTATATTCTACAATAAATAGTATTAAATGTATGAAAATTGTGTTATATTTCAATTCAAAAACGGACAGAACTTTCCGGTAAATCTAATAATCATTTCGCGCGAACTTGTTAGACGTTTGACGACCGTTTCGAATTCAGATTGATAGTTTCACGATATTTTTATGACTGAGAACGATAAGAGGATAGTTTAAAAAGATTCGCGCGTCGTTTGTAACTAACTAAAGTTATCGGCGAAGATACTTTGCTGTAAGACGTGTTTTCTAAAAGAAATTTATTTCGCATAAAAGTCTGCAAACATTGTATGCGTGCGAGAAGCGTACTCCTACTTTTTTTTTCTCCTGAGACAGATCTAAATCGTACATGTATAAACACCTTGTGTAACGCGAAACACAGCGTACATCGCCTGTCCGCCGGAATGCATGCTGGTTACACGTTCCCGTATAAATACGAGATATACGGAGAGATACAAATTGCGCTGCCTTGTTTTTCGGTGGATTAATCGCAACGAGTCGACGTAATGCGCGGATAGGACTCGTGTTGCCGTTACAGCTGCACGCGGATCCACGGATTAAGAGAATTCAAATCTTCAAAAGTTCCTCTATTCGCTCCTCGTAGCCCAGTAGCAGCAATTGCACTGCATAAATTGGACTTTCATGCAGTTGATCCTCCTGCATTTAAATGAATTTGAACGTACCAGAATTTATTCCTTCGTCCTTCTTCCGCCAAAAATTCACCTCGGGATGGATTGAAAGAGGGCCCTTTGTACTTTCACATGACATAAAATGTAAACTCCCTGAAAGATGTGCACAACCGGGCGCCAGGTGATTCTTTGTGAAAAACATGAAACAAAATATAAAATAGCTACTTTTTGTACGGCACGTAGTTTCCGAGTAAATCGAGTTTGAATGATCGAACATGAGCTTTTTTATTCGTTTTTTTGTCATTTCAAGCAATAGCAAAATCATTTTAATAAAATTCGAGTCGATTGGTCCAGTTCTAAAAAAGTTATTGTGTTTTAATAGTTGTACGAACGTTAATGGCGATACAGTGACTGCCGTTAATGTTTGGAGAACTCTTCTGAAAGTTCTGATTGTTCTGATTGTCGCGAATGTTCTACACCAGACGTCTTTAAAACGTTTTAAACACTCTGTATATACGTATGAAATGCGGATAAGTGAACTTTCATTCTGTCGGTGTAGAGATCTGCTATAGTTGCTCTTTACTCGCATTGGCTGCAGAGATCGTCAAATATGGTGTTAAGTTAATCTTAGTTACGTCATATTAGAACTAATTAGAAAAAAATTGTTACTATAGAAGCAGCTGGTCAAAATACAACTATACAAGATACAATTTATTATTAATAGTCCTATGATAAACCTAAAAAAATATTGCTTCTATTAAAGAAACTGGTCAAGATACATAAAAAAATGAAAAGTTATGTACACTTACTTAACTAAATAATAATAATAATAGTATTTATTTGCTGAAAGGAGCAAATGTCAGGTCAAACAATTTATTAATACAAAAAACACTACAATCTAATAGACCTGCAACGCATTCGAGCACACGTCGAATTTGTCAAAGCTGGCCGAGCTCGTACATGAGGTGCGACCATTCTCACCTGAGCAGGAAATGGAACTGCTCTCTGTACCGTCGCCCTCGGTTCTTTAACAGCAGCCGCAGCAAAACGTTCTCTCTTTCTCTGCACTATGCGCTGCTTGTAGTGTCTCGCGGTTCGTCTGAATATAGGATCATCCTTGCAGACATTCAACCACTTACCTGACACTCGAGCAGCGCAAAGCAGAGATCGAGGATCCAACATGCGTAGGATCAACTGCGACACCTCCGGCGGAAGTTCGGAAATAAAATCCACCTTAGTAGGGTCGAGCGATCCCATCACATTAAGGAATTTCCTGAAGTACTCCATATTGCTGATGCAGATACAAGGCGACGAATGAGCCATTTGCCAAAATTTGGGGTATATATATATATCCCTGGTCACGCTTCACGCTTCGGTGACCGTTCCGGAACAGTGATTCGACCAATCAGGAGCGAGTTCGACTGGACATACACTTTCCACATAATTCTATCGAATTGTACTTAATTTAGAAGAAACTTGCATTCAGGCATACTGTGAAATGAGAATGCAATTGTTGTAGGGTTACTGTCACTATTGGTAAAAAGTATTCTATTCGATAGAACGGACGTCTGGCTTTATAATTACTATAATTATACAGTGTCTAATAACTTATTATATTATTATAATATAGTATATATATATATATATATATATATATATATATAAGTATAATATATTATATTACAGTATATTATTATAATAATTATAAAGGTATATATTAAATTTTATACTAACTTTGTTTGTATATATATTGTTGCGCACGGCACAAAATAACCGCCGGAAGTCGTGAGGAGACGACACGATTTATTTGTTGCACTCCACAGTCCTCATTTACAATTCTTGGAGCACGGCTCCGTTCGACGTATAAAGTGTAGCACGGCTACGAATTTGTTACGAAGTGAAGCACGGCTTCACTTAGACTATAAAATGGAAGCACGGCTTCGTATGGGCGCAAGGGCGCAGAATAATACTGGTCTATAAGCGATAATGTTGTCGACAAAAATCCCCCGATATCAAATTTGCGGCAGTATATACAGACACCTGGCCGATGTTCAAGGAGAAGCATCGTCAGGCGTCGAAGGCCGGTTATTGCCTCCTAAGGCAAAAAAACCGCGTATACATTTCGGCCGAGGCGAGCGTTTGACTGTCGGGCCAACGCACGTCGATCGTGTTATTGTCTTGCCGCCTCGCCATTTATTCGACAAAAACGGCGAGACGGCGTACATCGAATGTCGAACGTGCGTTGACCCGCGGTCCGCGATTCGGCCGGAACATATATACAATATTATTATAATTATTATAGTAATATACTGTTTAATAACACTATATATATAAAGACAATATTAATATAAAATTATATATATTTTTATAAGATACGGAATAAAGAAATTATGTGATATAGTTTCTGACGTGTAAACAGAAGAACATCCAATATTTTGTACCGTTTGATTTATTCTTCAATCAATTTTCCACTCTTTTCTTATTCGCGTCGATCAACGTTAGAAACTTTCACAGTGACAGCAATTATTTCCATGTTAAAGTTAAAAATAATCTTCGTTTTCAACGAAGACTGTAATAATTTATTTCAACAATCGCGTTTAAGCATTCTGCTGAAATATGTTCTCCGAAGAGTGGTACAACATTCTGATGCATTTTCTACGTATTACTACTAAGGAGCTTATGTTATCCTAAATCCGTTTTGGCAGATTTCGAGGAATTGTCGGAAACACTGCCCTGGCTTCGTACCTCATATGTAGAGCAACTTTTCGCACCTGCGCGGAGCTCAGCAGTTTCCACTGCGACCCGACCACATAGAACTTGACCGGAGGTGAAACTCCTCTCCGTAAGTTGTGTTCTACGAATGTGGCTTCGGAGCTCTCAATATCACGAGTGCATGCGAGCTGGGACCGTGATACGTAGCTATACAAATTCCTTATTATATCCGGGCGTATAATTGTAGAAATAATTTCGACAGTTCCATGTCAAACATGTGGGGATATATAGAACTGACACGGAATTATTTCGTCAAGCTTGAAAAGCCGTTCTTAGTTAGAAAGATCGTCAATGTAAAATAAATGCATCGTGGCGTATTACAGAATGAAGCTTTTGCATTTTATGCAAAACTTCTGTAACAGAAATATTAAAAATAATACGAATACTTGTCCGCTGCAAGCTCGACAAATTAAAATTTTCAGTAACATTATTTTATAAAGGGTAAAATTGGTATTTTTGAACGCGTGTCCTGATTTTGTACTATATTCTACACAATAAGCTTGAAATATTCTTCCTTTTAGACAATAAATTGGAGATGATAGAAAAAGTTGCCTCGAGCAAATCAAAATAAAATTGGTGACAAGTTCTCTTTGCTCCACGTTACGGAACAGCAAAATCTGCGTTTTTACTACTATTGAACTGATTTTTACCCATTAAAATTCACATAAACGTGCATAACAAAAATTGATTCATTATCTTTCTGTAGCAATTCAAAGATTAATTCATAATATCTTTGTAATATTGTCGCACGTTGACCAGAATGCATTTTATAGTTGACGTAAGAAATTTCGCCTTTCTTTTGCCATTTTTGTACAAAAATTCACGAAAGTTTCCTTGCTACCGCAAGCTTGTCAAAATAGAATATTCTATTGTACGCCATTCTAATACATCTGCCGCGTCTTATTGCAACAGTCTTCACCCCATTCCTATTGTCAGCATGGTTTGAAAAACCTCGCGGTATTCGTCGAAATACCTCCTCGGCTTTGATCCAAGCGTGAGCCACAATTCTTTGCACCAGCGCGGGATTAGGTAGATTCCTTCGAACCGTCACTCTCAGCTCCTCAATACCTTCACCAAGGAAACGTTCTTTCATTTTCCTCTCCGCGCGTTCTTTTTAACGCATTGCGGTTCATCCCAGGTTCGGATCCGACCTACAGACATTCGACCATTCCTGCGACACTTGAGCGGCGCCGAGAAGAGGTTCAGGATCCAAATTGCGTAGAATCAGCTATGATACTACTGCAGGGAGTTCGGAAATGAAATCTACTATTTGCGAGCTGTCGCAGTCCAATCACGCGAAGGAAAGGCCCTGAGGCATTCCATGTTGCCGCCGTTGATTCAGAATTTCGAATGATGATTTGTTTTGTTAAAATCTCGAGAATTTTGTACGGTCATTTTGAAATAGCCATTTTCCTTGGTACATCTCTATGTGAAAGCTGAGTTATTACTAGCCCAGCAACGAATTTAAATCAGCAGACAAATTAAAAGTATTTATGAATGTCAATGTATTATAGTTTTAGCTTATTAGATTTTTTAACACTATACCTACCGAGCACTAAAAGCGACGAATTTCTCTGTAAGAACGATAAAACCGAATCTATTTAGACTTCCCATAATTGTTATTACAACGAATACTCGGACTGTGAAATTCATTTAATAATTTCTTATGAAAAAGTCTCTATAACTTCAGGAATTTTAAAATACAAAATGTAAAACCGGTCATCCTGACCGGCTTGGTAGGTTTAGTTTAGAAAAAATATAATCATTCGATTTCGACTCTCTTGCAATTGATACGAACAATTTTTATTTCGCCTGAAGATCCGCAGTCTAACAATAATGTACGAGCTACAGCAAATAAATATTCGTTTATTTTCGTGTCGTCTGGAAAGTAAACGAATCATTCTATAAATTGAACATTATTGGCATTCCTGTTTCAATGGAATTTCATCTATTGCGCGGTAGAGCCCCGATAGTTGCACAAAAGCACATGAAATCTGCAAGTGACCAAGTTCCTGGAATTATCGAGGCGATCATTCAACTACACGGAATCACTCATCTCCACTATATACTATCGATGCTACTATGTTAGACAACGTAGTACCTTGTGCCACGTGTTTCCCGTAATTACACAACAGCCACCGACGTATTTTGATCACATTCAACCGAGGCGAATCACGTGCCGGTATCGAAACTGCAACTAGTGAGGTTCCAATGCAATTATGTTACAATATACAGCAGCGATTGTTTCTTTTTACACGATTCACTGCTATGTAAGAATGGAATAATAAATTATGCTGCATAAATATTGGCGATCAGTTGTTATCAATTTCGTTTATTTATCATTTGTTACTAATTCTGTTTATACTATAAGAAATATATATTATAGTGTATATTTTATTATATATATTATATAGTATAATATTATAATATTGTAATATATATAATATTTTATTATATATTATACTATACATTTTAATTATATATTTCAAGTATTATTTATTTTGTACTATATATGTTACAGTGAAACACCGAAATCTGGAGAATGTCGACTTTCACCGGTGAATGTCAACATTCACGTAGTCGCTTGGTGTATGTCCGACATATTTGCTAAATACCCTTATTTCTGACTTACATCGGTAAATGTTGACATTCACCATGCATTAATGGTGAATGTTGAACATGTTGGAGATTTATATTTTCTTCTCCGTAATTCAGTTGCTATAAAACGCCACAAGGGTGACGTAACTTTTTCGCCTCTCTTTCTGAAAGGAATGACCAAGAATTTAAAATACACGGTACATTCTACATGAGAAAAGAAAATAATAGTAATAAAAAAATTACTTACTTATGTGATTCAAATCTTATTTATTGCAACAACTTAAACTATTATGACACTTTGCATTGCACAAGAGTCCCTTGCTTTTACAACTGCATTTATTTGTGGAACACTTCACACAGGTGTCTTCAACACAGGTTTTGGACCTCTACCAGAACATATCTGTGATTGTCGACACACACCGGAGAGGGTCCGAATGTACAACAATGTAATAAAATATTGGATTTTTCACCGACGTATTTGGTATCTGTTGACATTCACCGGTGAAAGTCGACATTCTCCAATTTCGGTCATTCACGGTAACATATATATAATACAATAGTATACAGAATATATTTATATTATGTATATCATACAAAATAAATAATATTTGAAGTAATTTATACCGTACCATTTACACTCTGCAGAAATAATGGTCAAAGTATTGCACTTTATGTTTTATATCCAATATTTTTTAATAATGCCTTTTGTCTATATTCCTTATAAAATATCAATTTGAACCTTGTTGCTCAGTGCAACAGTACAAACTTTTCATACAGTTTTGCATTGATTCCGAAGTGATTATCAAAAGAGGATTCATTTCGTTTCACTGATCTTGATAAAAGTTGTTGCTTCATGCGGATCAAAAGTGATGCATATTCCTGAATAAAAGTTTATACACGCGTTTCGGGCATTGCAATATATTCTGCAATGCTGAGCACAATAAAAGAATAACTTCAGTATTGTTTCATAACTATTCCGTGCACCGTGTTGCGTGATTTAAATGTTTCCTAGTAAAAATGAAACTACACGTATTCCCTCTCTCCTTTGTGCACGAAGAGAGTAATTTACATATCTGCAGTTTCTCTCGTCGATTCATCGTTTTCAAAAACAAAAACAAACTTAGTAGAAGCATGGGATACAATATTTTATTAAATGCGCCACGTCCGTTGCACGAAATATGGAAAATGTCGAATAAAGTAGAATCGCAAATTTTCTGAATATTAACGGTAGGGTTTATGTGACTGTAATTAACTGCCTTCGTAAAATTAATTTAATTCTCTTTGCAGAAAATACGGAATCGTTATCGATTTGTAATGTTGATAGCACACATGTTAATAAAGAAGAAAATTTCGATTTATCCCGTTATATTTATTGACAACATTAAACTTTCGAATATTGATCTTTGTCACGTAAAAAAACGAGATTTCGTGTTTTTAATTTGTAGCGCACGTCAATTCTAACTCGTTAATACTGTCAAATATTTGCGGATTCAAATATTCAATTATATATCAATAATATATTCAATTCATTTTGTTGAACCGTTCTTTCGCCAGGCTGTGATGTTGGAGAACAGAAGAAAGTGCAAAGTGCAGTTGAAACGAATAGCAAATACAGGGTGTCCCAAAAATGTCTCGCAATCCGAAAGTAGAGAATTCCTGAAGTTATTTGAAGCAACTTTTTCCTTAGCGAAGATGCAATCCGCGGCTTCGTTTACGAGTTATTAACGAAAAACAATGACCAATCAGAGGCGAAATTATTTGACGCGAGGCGGCCGAGCCAATGAGCGGAACTGGACTCCGTGCCCTCTTTGGCTGGGCCACCGCGCGCCAGCCGAGCTCGCCTCTTACTGGTCAGTGTTTTTCGTTAATAACTCGTAAACGAAGGTTCGGAGAAAATTTTCGCAAAGGAAAAAGTTGCTTCAAATGACCTCAGGAACCTCCCATATCCGGATTACGAGACATTTTCGGGACACCCTGAGAGATTCAAGATTTTGTGGGCTCGATAGTAATATATATAACTTCGATATAACTTCAAGATTTAGTAGAAAATATTATCGTTACTTTCGGGCCACTCTGTAGACACGCGAACACTCCGTTGATAGTACTGTAGGGCCATTTACACGGCAGGTGCTTTCCTTAATGTAGTTCCGGAGTAGAAACATGTCTCCGAAGGGGTGCACAGATTGTAACTCTGTAGCACGATGTGTATCGGATCTTGCTTTCATGGAGATACGGGGTTGGCCAATATCGCGACAGGATATGGTAGTTTGGTAGGTAGGGCGCAGTTTAAACTTACCCATTAGTGGCTACTAGCCGGCAATGTGTTTATAAGCAAACCGTAACGACGAGATCCTGGATTGGCGCAGTTTCCAGGAAACAGTCGTTCACCTTAATACATTTTCTGCGACGCTGCCATCGAACAAAATCTCCGCCTGCACAAATCTGGCCAACTTTCTGCGTCAACTGTTCCGTCTAGTTGCACATCAGGTTGCCCTAAACACGCTGCGATAGTATAACAAGCCACTGTCTGATAATCACATTATCATGTTCGGCCAGAATGGTCTCTCTTCCGTCACGTAGGCAACGGAACGGAAATAATACTTCGTGACAAAATTGACGCTGCTAATAAATGTATTTGATTAACCCTTTGCACTCGAGTGGTGACTCAGAGGCACCACTAAAATTTGTTACATCACGTTTAAAGATAATGTTTATATTAACAAAGTTTAGATTAAAAACATTATATAATATATAATAATTATATAATAATTATATAATAACAATAACTGTTGTGTGAGTTCCAAGAATCAATTTCATATGCATAAAATGCATTTTATCATATAAAATAAAAAATACTATAAGTGAGAAAAATGATTATATTTACAGTTTAAATAGTTTCGAGTGCAAAGGGTTAACATTAGATTTACGGATCCTGTCAAAATGATGGGTCTCTAATTCTTTAATTTACGATTATTTATATCGTATAGAGATACATTTACGAGTTATTTATTCAATTTATATGTTACTTGCAGCAAACGTTGCAATAATATTTGTTAAAAATCAGAACAAATATCGCATTGTTACTTTTATAAACTAATAAAACGAAGGATACAGCGAGGACGAACAAAAGTTATTTTACGCCGGTTGGAACGTGTGCTCTTATCATTAGAGCGCGGATTTTATGCATTTGTGACAAAAATGAGTAGGTCAAACGGAAAACGGAGAAGAAAAATTAAGTAAACGATACAAAAATACCGTTATTTTATTTTCAACAGAATAAAATAATTCGAAAACGAATGAAATCTCTACGTAGCTCCAGAATCTTGCAATTAATGCTTACAATTTCAATTTTTCATAAAATTTTCACAAAATTTATCGTAGACGTGTAACGAGTGTGCACAATTAAAATAATTAGTGAGTTTAACAAATCCGCTCCACATAATTGCAAAAAAGAAAAGAAAAGAATTTCGTACAATTAGATCGTTGATTATTTCCGTGCCGGTTGGTTAATTATCAAATGAATTCGTATAACACGAGTAATGTTAAGTACAATTTAATTATGTAAAATTAGTTGCATCTGTGTACGGCGAAGCGGTCAGACATAATAATCGAGTGAAACACGGCCGGAGAAATTAATTTAACGTTGTGATAATTGATAAGAATTTTGTCCGTTCGATGCATTCTATTTTCCCATTTTATCGGACGCTTTAAGAGTCGACGATTTCCGTTGGTTATTCTCCTTTCGAGTCGCCCTGAATGTTATCAGACTCTCGGCGAAATTCCACGATTTTTACGCGACCCTTAGAAGACTCTAATCTCCGTCGTTCTGTTCCTTTTTTGACTCGGTTAACGTAATTTTCCCGTATTAAAAGCCAGCGCTCATATGACCGTTAGGGGTCTCAGGGCGGCTTTCGTCGCGCTGGCGAGGCGATCTTTTTTCCTCGGGTAACAGCGGCAAACGACTTCCGCGGAATCATTTGGACTCGGTCCGTTTTACTAACAGATTCAATTAATATATCCGGCCCCTTCGGCAGCATTCAAACGAGAAACGCTTCTGTCGCAGACAGGGGGCGCGATTTCAGCCTGCAACATGACAATTCCAACGTAGCCGAGCTGGCCCGGGAAGAAGCACGGTACTTAAAGATTAGCATCATCGTCGTTCCACGTTTTCAGCGCTCGCGAATCCCCCTCGGCAGCTAATAACATCTTGATACAGTTCGGTTTCCGTTATCGAGAATGTCCATTTGCCGCATTAAAATATTTAAACGTTTAATACATTAGCGTCGAGGGAATCGGCGGAACAGACGGAGATTCAATATGGCTGACAGTGTAACGAGCGGGCTGCGGATTTTATGCGTGTGTGGCGAGAGCGATCGGCGGAATATGAAACACTAAATGCAGAGAATTTTATGCAATATTTTATTTATACGATATAAACATTCACTATCTTGAGAGCAACAAACAAGAGTTGACTAGACGTTCGTTTTCATTTTTGCGATTTTTGGTAAGTTGAAAGCAATCTAACAGTACTGTTAATCGGTTACTTGTTTGTGACGAGTATACTCGTAACCTAAATTCTTGTTATTTCTTTATGGCGAGTATACTCGTCGTAACATAAATTTTTGTGATTCCTTCATGACAAACGTACTCATCGTGACATAAATTCTTGCTATTTCTTCGTGACGAGTATACTCGTCGTGACATAAATTTTTGCTATTTCTTCGTAACGAGTATACTCGTCGTAACATAGATTATGGCCATTTCTTCATGACGAGTATACTTGTCGAAGACAACTAACTGTTTAAAGAAGGATATATACTTCGATATTTATATCATATTTGTAATTCATAGAAGTATTTAAACAAAATATGAAGAAAATCAAACATATACAGTACAATTACAATAACTTACACCTTTCAAAGGGACTGCAACGATTTATTTTACCGAACATTGATCTTCATTCGTTCGCCATTTTGTTAAGCTTTTTCGCAAGCTCTTGACAGGAGGTCTCGCTAATTCAGTACTAAAAATTCAAACAATTTCCGTATTTTAAGAACTTTTGTCTTTTGCATGTTTTATTTTAACAAATAAACAATCAATTTCAATTTAAATACAAAAATGTGATATACCTTATTCGACAAACATGAAGTTAATTGTTATCCTTGAGCGTTAGATACAATACTTGACAAGTTTCATATATCCAAAGTAATATGTAATAATATTGTACAATATATTGTACACGTGATATTAATTTTGTAATAATATATTACAAAATATGTTGTTAATAAACCCGTAGGGTGTTACACAGCTTAATAAAAAGAAGAAGTTAATTACGTTCGAATATAAACAAAACACAAAGTAATTTACTAGCACTCAGTAACTGGCCCCACCACCCTGCGCAGATTCTATAGCCTGCCGTCGAGCTCGCAAAAACGGAGTTCTACGGGTAATGAAAATCGAGAAACTCGCCAAAGTAAATTTTCTCCGTTATCAACATCATTACAAGCTAAGATAAGAAGCCGTTTCCGACGAGTGATCCTTTTCCACGTAAATTCATAGCTCATTCGAGCGCGCCCGGACTATAGATTCAATTAAGATAGGTTCGATGCTCGTGGGGGGAGAGGGGATTACGATACAAATCATTCCCTGAATGGAGAAAAATGTCTGTTCGCAGAGCGGGAGGTCTGGTATGAGGCTACGACACACGCGATCGAGGCACGTATTCGCGCGTCGGCGGCGAGTTCGAACGTCAGCGGGACGACGCCTCCGGGCAGCGTGGCGCGGGGCGTCGTTCTCTTCGTCGACGACGGAGGAACCTCTCGGGTCAACGTCATGGAAACACGGGCGAGGAAGCGGAACTCTGGCAAGGGTAAGTCTTACTTTTATCTTCTTTCCACATCTCCCACCCTCGCGATCTCGCTCGCCCCTCTTCTTCGACCAATCCTCGGTACTTCCGTACGACGCCACGTTTTCCCATCGCTTTTCGCGTCCTCCTTCGCGGATTGCTGTCTCCGTCCCCTTCGCCCAGCCCCTTCTCGCACCACCCTCGCTCCGAGGATCCAGGCCACCGTGGAAATTTCCACCTCCGGAAGGGTTCCGCTTCCTTCGTTAAGAGGATTCTGGGAAATGCGTCCTTGATTCCGGGTTTGCTATTAGCCGACCGTGGAATATAGGATTGTACATTTATTAGTCGAAACTGTAGTAAATTCTACCTAATTGACGCACAGATTGTGCACAAAAATGGGCAATTTGGGAGAGGAGATATGATTATTAAATACGATATTTATTACGATTATTAATTTCGATTATTACGATTATTAAACACGAGTAATAAAAGATCTTGTGGCTTGTTTTTACAATTGTTTACTATAAAAACGAGCCACGATGCTCGAATAATCGTATCTCCTCTTCCTAAATTGTCCATTTTCATTTCGAAGCTGAGAGACAATTGGAGAGAATTTACTGTACCTCATGCGCAATTATTTCTTCATAATTACGCAATTATTTCTTCGTACGGTACAATTATTTCTTTATAGAGTTAACCAATAGATTGAAATAACAATTGGATTCCTTTTATGACATGTTATACATAATTTAATCACTCAAATAAAAAAAGTTAAGAAGGTATGGTTTCTGTTTTAAATTTCTCTTTACCATTTCAACCAATTTTAATTTATGAAAATATTGTTTCGGCGATTGTCTGCTAAATTGAGCCTCTTAACGTTTCAATGTCATTACATTTTCCACGCATTAAAAAGTGTCCGAACATCCCCTCTACCCCTACGCCTGTACCTCTACCTCTACCTCTACCTCTACCTCTACCCTTGCGCCAGGTACCTCTACCACTACTTCAACGCCTGTACATCTACCTCTACCTCTATCTCCACCACTACCTCTACCACTACGCATGTACCTCCTCCTCAACTTCTACCTCTACGCATGTGCCGCCACCTCTAACTCTACCTCAACCTCTACCTCTACGCATGTGCCTCCACCTCTACCTCTACCGCTACATTTACGCTTATAACTCGACTTCTACCTTTACGTCTGTACCACTACCTCTACCTCTACCCTTACATCTACGCTTGAACCTCTACCTCTTCCTCTACGCATGAACCTCTACCTCTACCTCTATATCTACGCCTGCAATTCTCCCTCTAGCTCTACTTCTACCTCTACGTCTGTACATATACCTCTACTTCTACCCCTGTACCTCTACCTCTACCTCTACGCCTGTACCTCTACCTCTACCTCTACGCATGTACCTCTAACTCTACCTCGACGCATTTACCTCAAATGCTACCTCTACGCATGTACCTGTACATCTACCGCTACGTATGTACCTCTATCTCTATCTCTACCTCCACCTGTTACCTCCCTCCACCTTTCCAACCTCCATCTTTACGTTGTTTCACTTCGTTTCGCATTCATCATTTATGTTGTTTTACGTGTTTCACCTTGGTTTACGTTATTTCACCTTGTCTCACGTTGTTGTTTATAACAGTTTTATGTTCTTCTGCGTTGTTATGCTTTGTTTTTAGGTTGTTTTATATTGTTTTACGTTGCTTTACGTTGCATCAAGTTGCTTTACTTTGTCACGCATTGATGATTTAAATTATTTTACGCGTTGTTTTACTTTGTTTTTTCGTTGCTTTACGTTCTTTTCCCTTGCTTTACGTTGTTTTACGTTGTATCACGTTGTCGTTTAAAACAGTATTACGTTGTTCTACGTTGTTATACAGTGTTGTTTCGTTGTTTTATATTGTTTTACATTGCTTTACGTTGCGTTACGTTGTTTTACTTTGTTTAGCGTTGAAGATTGACATAGTTTAACGTTGTCTTTCCTTGTTTCGCATTGATGACTCACGTTGTCTTACGTTGTTGTATAAACGTTATTACGTAGTTTTACATTGTTTTTACGTTGTTTTACTTTCTTTTTCCTTGCTTTACGTTGTTTTACGTTGCTTCACGTTGTTGTTTATCACAGTACTATGTTGATCTGCATTGTTATGCATTGTTTTTACGTTGTTTTATATCGTTTTACGTTGCTTTACGTTGTGTTAAGTTGTTTTACTTTGTCACGAATTGATGATTTACTTTGATTCACGTGTATTTACGTTATTTTACTTTACCTTACGTGTCTTTATGTTGTTTTCCCTTGCTTTACGTTGTCTTACGTTGTCTCACGTTGTTGTTTAAAACAGTATTACGTCGTTCCACGTTGTTATACATTGCTTTTACGTTGCTTTATGTTGTTTTACATTGATTTAAGTTGTATGACGTAGTTTTCCTTTGTGCCACATTGATGATTAACGATGTTTTACGTTGATGCACTGTCTTTCGCGTGGTTTTTTAAAATAGTATTACGTTGTTTTACGTTGTTACACATTGTTTTTACGTTGTTTTATATTGTTTGACATTGCTTTACGTTGTGTTACGTTGTTATCCATTTTTTCGCATTGATGATTAACGATGTTTTACGATGTTTTTCGCACTTTGCATTGTTCCGCATTGTTGTTTAAAACTGTATTACGTTCTTTTACGTTGTTATACATTGTCTTTACATTGTTTTATATTATTTTACATTGATTTACGTTGTGTTGTGTTGTTTTTCTTTGTGTCGCATTGATGATTAATGATGTTTTACGTTGATGTACTTTGTTTCGCGATTCTTTTTTTAAATAGTATTACGTTGTTTTACGTTGTTATACAATGTTTATACGTCGTTTGATATTGTTTTACTTTGCTTTATGTTGTGTTGCGATGTTTTTCTTTGTATTGCATTGATGATTTACGTTGTTTTACGATGCTTTACGTCCTTTTTTTGTTCCGCGTTGTTGTTTAAAACAGTAATACCTTGTTTTGCGTTGTTAAACATTGTTTTTACTTTGTTTTATATTATTTTACATCAATTTACGTTGTGATATTTTGTTTTTCTTTGTGTCGCATTGATGATTAACGTTGTTTTACGTTGATGTACTTTGCTACAGTTGGTTCTCTAATACAGTATTACGTTGTTTTAAGTTGTTATACATTGTTTTTACGTTGTTTTATATTGTCTTACATTGCTTCACATTGTGTTACGTTGTTTTACTTTGTTTCACATTGACGATTTACGTTGTTTTACGATGCTTTACGTCCCTTGCTTTGGTCTGCGTTGTTATTTAAAACAGTATTACGTTGTTTTACGTTGTTATACATTGTTTTTACGTTCTTTTTTGTTGTTTTACATGGATTTACGTTGTGTTACGTTGTTTTCCTTTGTGCCACATTGATGATTTACATTGTTTTACGTTGTTTTACCTTGCTTTACCTTGTCCTACGTTGACTCACGTTGTTGTTGAAAACAGTACTACGTTGTTGTAGGTTGTTATACATTGTTTTTCGTCGCTTTATATTGTTTTACATTTCTTTACGTTGTGCTACGTTGTTTTACAACATATTGTTTTTACGTGTCTTTATGTTGTTTTCCCTTGCTTTACGTTGTTTTACGTTGTCTCACGTTGTCGTTTAAAACAGTATTACGTTGTTCTACGTTGTTATACAGTTTTGTTTCGTTGTTTTATATTGTTTTACATTGCTTTACGTTGCGTTACGTTGTTTTACTTTGTTTAGCGTTGAAGATTGACATAGTTTAACGTTGTCTTTCCTTGTTTCGCATTGATGATTTACGTTGTCTTACGTTGTTGTTTAAAACATTATTACGTTGTTTTACATTGTTTGTACGTTGTTTAATATTGTTTTACACTGCTTTGCGTTTTGTTACATTGTTTGTCTTTGTTTCCAGTTGATGATTTACGTTGCTTTACCGTGTATTAATTTGTTTTTACACCATTTTACGTTGTCTTACGTTGTCTCACATTGTTGCTTAAAACAGTATTACGTTGTTCTTCGTTGCTACATATTGTTTTTACGTTGTTTTATATTGTTTTAAGTTGCTCTACGTAGTTTTCCGTTGTCTCACATGATCTTTTAAAATAGTAGTACTTCGTTTTACGTTGTTACACATTTTTTACGTTGTTTTATATTGTTTCTACGTTGTTTTATATTGTTTACATTGCTTCACGTTGTGCTACGTTATTTTACCTTTTTCGTATTGACGATTCACGTAGTTTTAGGATGTTTTACGTTATTTGCATTGTTCCGCGTTGTTGCTTGCAGCAGTATTACGTTGTTTTACGTTGTTATACATTGCTTTTACGTTGTTTTATATTGGTTTACATTGATTTACGTTGTGTTACGTTGTTTTTCTTTGTGTCGCATTGATGATTAACGTTGTTTTAAGTTTATGCACTTTGTTTCACGAGGTTCTTTGAAATAGTATTACGTTGTTTTACGTTGTTATACATTGTTTTTTCGTTGTTTTATACAACAACGCGGAACAATGCAAAGAACGTAAAGCATCGTAACGCAACGTAAATCATCAATGCGGAAAAAATGGAAACAACGTAACACAACGTAAAGCAATGTAAAACAATATAAAACAACGTAAACACAATGTATAACAACGTGAAACAACGTAATACTGTTTCAAGCAACAACGTGAAACAAAGTAAATCATCGAAAATCATCAACGCAAGACGAAGAAAAACAATGTTAAACTACGTAAACCATCAATGCGACCAAGAAACACACAACGTAATGTGAACGTAATGTAAAAAGATATAAAAAAAACATAAAAACAATGTATAATAACGTAGAACAACGTAATACTGTTTTAAAAAACAACGCGGAACAATGCAAAGAACGTAAAGCATCCTAAAGCAACGTAAATCATCAATCCGTCGCAAAGAAAAACTGGGTAACAGAAAGCAAAGCAATGTAAAACAATATAAAAGAACGTAAAAACAATGTATAACAACATCAAACAACGTAATACCGTTTTAAGCAACAACGCAGAACAATGCAAAGAAAGTAATGCATCGTAAAACAACGTAAATCATCATGCGAAACAAAGTAAAACAATGCATAACAACGTAAAAGCATGTAAAGCAAGGTATAACAACGTAAAACAGCGTAAACACAATTTAAAACAACGTAAAAACAATGTATAACAACGTAGAACAACGTAATACTGTTTTGAGCAACAACGCGACACAACGTAAAGCAACGTAAATCATCAATGCTGTTGAGGATTGATGAGCGAGGGTTTTATGGCGGAGGGCCACGTGCTTGGGATCCTTGAAATCGGCTAGGGTATGGGCCTGCAACCCGCTCCGTGTTGAAGAGATCTTTCCGATCGCACCAAAGCACATGGTCGATATGTTTCATGGTCATATGATTCCTATCAATTTGACGCTAAATCGTTTGTTTCGTATGCATTTGAAGCTAAGCCATGTGTATTCCATGAATTTGAAGCTAAGTCATGTGCTTCGCATGAATATGAAGCTAATTCATATGTTTCGTATGAATTTGAACCTAAATCGTTTGTGTCGTATGCATTTGAAGCTAAATCATGTATTTCGCATGGATTTGAAGATAAATACTGTGTTTCGCATGAACTCGAAGCTGAATCATGTGTTTCAAATGGGTTTCAAGCTAAATCACGTGTTTCGCAAGAATTTGACGCTAAATCAGGTGTCTCGCATGAATTTGGAGCTAATTCATGCCTTTCGAATGAATCTGAATCTAAATCGTTCGTTTCGTATACATTTGAAGCTAAGTCATGTGCATCCCATGAATTTGAAGCTAAATCAAGTGCCTCGCACGAACTTGAAGCTAATTCATATGTTTCCTATGAATTTGACGCTAAATCGTTTGTTTCGTATGCATTTGAAGCTAAGTCATGTATTTCGCATGGATTTTAAGCTAGATAATGTGTTTCGCATGAGTTCGAAGCTGAATCATGTGATTCGTATGAATTTGAAGCTAAATCATGTGTCTCGAATGAATTTGAGGCTAAATCGTTTGTTTCGTATGCATTTGAAGCTAAATCATGTGTTTCGCATGGATTTGATTCTAACTCGTTTGTTTCGCTTGCTGTTGAATGTAAATCATGTATATCACAAGTATTTGAAGCTAAACCATTTGTTTCGCATGGATTCAAAGATCAGTCTTCTACTTCGCATTGATTTGAAGCTAAATCATGTGTTTCGCATGGATTTGAATCTAACTCGTTTGTTTCGCATGCTGTTGAAGCTAAATCATGTATACCACAAGTATTTGAAGCTAAACCATTTGTTTCGCATGGATTTGAAGCTAAGCCTTCTACTTCGTATTGATTTGAATTAATCATGCGTTTCTCTTGGATTTTATGCTAACACGTTAGTTTCGCATGATGTTGAAGCTAAATCATGTTTATTACAAGTATTTGAAGCTAAACCATCTGTTTCGTGTGGATTCGAAGAGCAGCCTTCTACTTCGCATTGATTTGAAGTTAAATCATATGTTTCGCATGGATTTGAAGCTAACTCGTTTGTTTCGCATGCTGTTGAAGCTAAATCATGTATATCACAATTATTTGAAGCTAAACCATTTGTTTCGCATGGATTCGAAGATCAGCCTTCTACTTCGCATTGATTTGAAGCTAAATCATGTGTTTCGCATGGTTTTGAATCTAACTCGGTAGTTTCGCATGCAGTTGAAGCTAAATCATGTATATCACATGTATTTGAAGCTAAACCATTTGTTTCGCATGGATACGAAGATCAGCCTTCTACCTCGCATTGATTTGAAGCTAAATCATGTGTTTCGCATGGTTTTGAATCTAAGTCGGATGTTTCGCATGCAGTTGAAGCTAAATCATGAATACCACAAGTATTTGAAGCTAAACCATTTGTTTCGCATGGATTTGAAGCTAAGCCTTCTACTTCGCATTGATTTGAAGATAAATCATGCGTTCCTCTTGGATTTGATGCAAACACGTTTGTTTCGCATGATGTTGAAGATAAATCATGTATATTACAAGTATTTGTAGCTAAACCATCTGTATCGTGTGGATTCGAAGAGCAGCCTTCTACTTCGCATTGATTTGAAGTTAAACCATATGTTTCGCATGGATTCGAAGATCAGCCTTCTACTTCGCATTGATTTGAAGCTAAATCATGGGTTTCTCTTGGATTTTATGCTAACACGTTTGTTTCGCATGATGTTGAAGCTAAATCGTGTTTATTACAAGTATTTGAAGCTAAACCATCTGTTTCGTGTGGATTCGAAGAGCAGCCTTCTACTTCGCATTGATTTGCAGTTAAATCATATATTTCGCATGGATTTGAAGCTAACTTGTTTGTTTCGCATGCAGTTGAAGCCAAATCATGTATATCACAGGTGTATGAAGCTAAACCATTTGTTTCGCGTGGATTCGAAGATAACCCTTCTACTTCGCATTGATTTGATGCTAAATCATGTGTTTCGCATGGATTCGATTCTAACTCGTTTGTTTCGCTTGCTGTTGAATGTAAATCATGTATGTCATAAGTATTTGAAGCTAAACCATTTGTTTCGCATGGATTCTAAAATAAGCCTTCTACTTCGCATTGAATTGAAGCTAAATCATGTGTTTCGCATGGATTTGAAGCTAACACGTTTGTTTCGCATGCAGTTGAAGCTAAATCATGTATATCACAGGTGTATGAAGCTAAACCATTTGTTTCGCATGGATTCGAAGATAACCCTTCTACTTCGCATTCATTTGAAGCTAAATCATGCGTTTCGCATGGATTTGAATCTAACTCGTTTGTTTCGCATGCAGTTGAAGCTAAATTATGTATTTCACAGGTATTTGAACCTAAACCATTTGTTTCGCATGGATTTGAAACTAAGCCTTCTACTTCGCATTGATTTGAATATAGATCATGCGTTTCTCTTGGATTTGATGCTCACTCGTTTGTTTCGCATGCAGTTGAAGCTGAATCATGTATATCCCAAGTATTTGAAGCTAAACCATTTGATTCCCATGGATTTGAAGCTAAGCCTTCTACTTCGCATTGATTTGTAGCTAACTCATGTGTTTCGCATGGATTTGATTCTAACTCGTTTGTTTCGCTTGCTGTTGAATGTAAATCATGTATATCACAAGTATTTGAAGCTAAACCATTTGTTTCGCATGGATTCAAAGATCAGTCTTCTACTTCGCATTGATTTGAAGCTAAATCATGTGTTTCGCATGGATTTGAATCTAACTCGTTTGTTTCGCATGCTGTTAAAGCTAAATCATGTATACCACAAGTATTTGAAGCTAAACCATTTGTTTCGCATGGATTTGAAGCTAAGCCTTCTACTTCGCATTGATTTGAAGATAAATCATGCGTTCCTCTTGGATTTGATGCAAACACGTTTGTTTCGCATGATGTTGAAGATAAATCATGTATATTACAAGTATTTGTAGCTAAACCATCTGTATCGTGTGGATTCGAAGAGCAGCCTTCTACTTCGCATTGATTTGAAGTTAAACCATATGTTTCGCACGGATTCGAAGATCAGCCTTCTACTTCGCATTGATTTGAAGCTAAATCATGGGTTTCTCTTGGATTTTATGCTAACACGTTTGTTTTGCATGATGTTGAAGCTAAATCGTGTTTATTACAAGTATTTGAAGCTAAACCATCTGTTTCGTGTGGATTCGAAGAGCAGCCTTCTACTTCGCATTGATTTCCAGTTAAATCATATATTTCGCATGGATTTGAAGCTAACTTGTTTGTTTCGCATGCAGTTGAAGCCAAATCATGTATATCACAGGTGTATGAAGCTAAACCATTTGTTTCGCGTGGATTCGAAGATAACCCTTCTACTTCGCATTGATTTGATGCTAAATCATGTGTTTCGCATGGATTCGATTCTAACTCGTTTGTTTCGCTTGCTGTTGAATGTAAATCATGTATGTCATAAGTATTTGAAGCTAAACCATTTGTTTCGCATGGATTCTAAAATAAGCCTTCTACTTCGCATTGAATTGAAGCTAAATCATGTGTTTCGCATGGATTTGAAGCTAACACGTTTGTTTCGCATGCAGTTGAAGCTAAATCATGTATATCACAGGTGTATGAAGCTAAACCATTTGTTTCGCATGGATTCGAAGATAACCCTTATACTTCGCATTCATTTGAAGCTAAATCATGCGTTTCGCATGGATTTGAATCTAACTCGTTTGTTTCGCATGCAGTTGAAGCTAAATTATGTATTTCACAGGTATTTGAACCTAAACCATTTGTTTCGCATGGATTTGAAACTAAGCCTTCTACTTCGCATTGATTTGAATATAGATCATGCGTTTCTCTTGGATTTGATGCTCACTCGTTTGTTTCGCATGCAGTTGAAGCTGAATCATGTATATCCCAAGTATTTGAAGCTAAACCATTTGATTCCCATGGATTTGAAGCTAAGCCTTCTACTTCGCATTGATTTGTAGCTAACTCATGTGTTTCGCATGGATTTGATTCTAACTCGTTTGTTTCGCTTGCTGTTGAATGTAAATCATGTATATCACAAGTATTTGAAGCTAAACCATTTGTTTCGCATGGATTCAAAGATCAGTCTTCTACTTCGCATTGATTTGAAGCTAAATCATGTGTTTCGCATGGATTTGAATCTAACTCGTTTGTTTCGCATGCTGTTGAAGCTAAATCATGTATACCACAAGTATTTGAAGCTAAACCATTTGTTTCGCATGGATTTGAAGCTAAGCCTTCTACTTCGTATTGATTTGAATTAATCATGCGTTTCTCTTGGATTTTATGCTAACACGTTTGTTTCGCATGATGTTGAAGCTAAATCATGTTTATTACAAGTATTTGAAGCTAAACCATCTGTTTCGTGTGGATTCGAAGAGCAGCCTTCTACTTCGCATTGATTTGAAGTTAAATCATATGTTTCGCATGGATTTGAAGCTAACTCGTTTGTTTCGCATGCTGTTGAAGCTAAATCATGTATATCACAATTATTTGAAGCTAAACCATTTGTTTCGCATGGATTCGAAGATCAGCCTTCTACTTCGCATTGATTTGAAGCTAAATCATGTGTTTCGCATGGTTTTGAATCTAACTCGGTAGTTTCGCATGCAGTTGAAGCTAAATCATGTATATCACATGTATTTGAAGCTAAACCATTTGTTTCGCATGGATACGAAGATCAGCCTTCTACCTCGCATTGATTTGAAGCTAAATCATGTGTTTCGCATGGTTTTGAATCTAACTCGGTAGTTTCGCATGCAGTTGAAGCTAAATCATGTATATCACATGTATTTGAAGCTAAACCATTTGTTTCGCATGGATACGAAGATCAGTCTTCTACCTCGCATTGATTTGAAGCTAAATCATGCGTTTCTCTTGGATTTGATTCTAACTCGTTTGTTTCGCTTGCTGTTGAATGTAAATCATGTATATCACAAGTATTTGAAGCTAAACCATTTGTTTCGCATGGATTCAAAGATCAGTCTTCTACTTCGCATTGATTTGAAGCTAAATCATGTGTTTCGCATGGATTTGAATCTATCTCGTTTGTTTCGCATGCTGTTGAAGCTAAATCGTGTATATCACAAGTATTGGAAGCTAAACCATTTGTTTCGCATGGATTCGAAGATAACCCTTCTACTTCGCATTGATTTGAAGCTAAATCATGTATATCGCAAGTATTTGATGCTAAACCATTTGTTTCGCATGGACTCGAAGATCAGCTTTCTGCTACGAATTGATTTGAAGCTAAATCATGTCATTCACTTGGATTTCAAGCTAACCCGTTTTTTTCGCATGCTGTTGAATCTAAATCAAGTATATCACAAGTATTTGAAGCTAAAGCGTATGATTGGCATTTGATTTGAAGGTAACGCTTCTACTTCGCATTGATTTGAATATGAATTATGTGTTTCGTTTGGATTTGAAGCTATCTCGTTTGTTTCGCATGCATTTCAAGCTATTTCATTTATATCACAAGTATTTGAATGTAACTCATTTATTTCGCATGGATATGATGCTAAGCCTTCTACTTCGCATTGATTTGATGCTAAATCATGTGTTTCGCATGGATTTGATTCTATCTCGTTTGTTTCGCTTGCTGTTGAATGTAAATCATTTATATCATAAGTATTTGAAGCTAAACCAATGTTTCGCATCGATTCTAAGATAAGCCTTCCACTTCGCATTGAATTGAAGCTAAATCATGTGTTTCGCTTGGATTTGAATCTAACTCGTTTGTTTCGCATGCAGTTCAAGCTATATCATGTATATCACAAGTATTTGAAGCTAAACCATCTGTTTCGTGTGGATTCGAAGAGCAGCCTTCTACTTCGCATTGATTTGAAGTTAAATCATATGTTTCGCATGGATTTGAAGCTAACTCGTTTGTTTCGCATGCTGTTGAAGCTAAATCATGTATATCACAATTATTTGAAGCTAAACCATTTGTTTCGCATGGATTCGAAGATCAGCCTTCTACTTCGCATTGATTTGAAGCTAAATCATGTGTTTCGCATGGTTTTGAATCTAACTCGGTAGTTTCGCATGCAGTTGAAGCTAAATCATGTATATCACATGTATTTGAAGCTAAACCATTTGTTTCGCATGGATTTGAAGCTAAGCCTTCTACTTCGTATTGATTTGAATTAATCATGCGTTTCTCTTGGATTTTATGCTAACACGTTTGTTTCGCATGCTGTTGAAGCTAAATCATGTATATCACAATTATTTGAAGCTAAACCATTTGTTTCGCATGGATTCGAAGATCAGCCTTCTACTTCGCATTGATTTGAAGCTAAATCATGTGTTTCGCATGGTTTTGTATCTAACTCGGTTGTTTCGCATGCAGTTGAAGCTAAATCATGTATATCACATGTATTTGAAGCTAAACCATTTGTTTCGCATGGATACGAAGATCAGCCTTCTACCTCGCATTGATTTGAAGCTAAATCATGTGTTTCGCATGGATTTGAATCTAACTCGTTTGTTTCGCATGCTGTTAAAGCTAAATCATGTATACCACAAGTATTTGAAGCTAAACCATTTGTTTCGCATGGATTTGAAGCTAAGCCTTCTACTTCGCATTGATTTGAAGATAAATCATGCGTTCCTCTTGGATTTGATGCAAACACGTTTGTTTCGCATGATGTTGAAGATAAATCATGTATATTACAAGTATTTGTAGCTAAACCATCTGTATCGTGTGGATTCGAAGAGCAGCCTTCTACTTCGCATTGATTTGAAGTTAAACCATATGTTTTGCATGGATTCGAAGATCAGCCTTCTACTTCGCATTGATTTGAAGCTAAATCATGGGTTTCGCATGGTTTTGAATCTAACTCGGTTGTTTCGCATACATTTGAAGCTAAATCATGTATATCACATGTATTTGAAGCTAAACCATTTGTTTCGCATGGATTTGATTCTAACTCGTTTGTTTCGCTTGCTGTTGAATGTAAATCATGTATACCACAAGTAATTGAAGCTAAACCAATTGTTTTGCATGGATTTGAAGCTAAGCCTTCTACTTCGCATTGATTTGAAAATAAATCATGCGTTTCTCTTGGATTTTATGCCAACACGTTTGTTTCGCATGATGTTGAAGCTAAATCGTGTTTATTACAAGTATTTGAAGCTAAACCATCTGTTTCGTGTGGATTCGAAGAGCAGCCTTCTACTTCGCATTGATTTGCAGTTAAGTCATATATTTCGCATGGATTTGAAGCTAACTTGTTTGTTTCGCATCCAGTTGAAGCCAAATCATGTATATCACAGGTGTATGAAGCTAAACCATTTGTTTCGCGTGGATTCGAAGATAACCCTTCTACTTCGCATTGATTTGATGCTAAATCATGTGTTTCGCATGGATTCGATTCTAACTCGTTTGTTTCGCTTGCTGTTGAATGTAAATCATGTATGTCATAAGTATTTGAAGCTAAACCATTTGTTTCGCATGGATTCTAAAATAAGCCTTCTACTTCGCATTGAATTGAAGCTAAATCATGTGTTTCGCATGGATTTGAAGCTAACACGTTTGTTTCGCATGCAGTTGAAGCTAAATCATGTATATCACAGGTGTATGAAGCTAAACCATTTGTTTCGCATGGATTCGAAGATAACCCTTCTACTTCGCATTCATTTGAAGCTAAATCATGCGTTTCGCATGGATTTGAATCTAACTCGTTTGTTTCGCATGCAGTTGAAGCTAAATTATGTATTTCACAGGTATTTGAACCTAAACCATTTGTTTCGCATGGATTTGAAACTAAGCCTTCTACTTCGCATTGATTTGAATATAGATCATGCGTTTCTCTTGGATTTGATGCTCACTCGTTTGTTTCGCATGCAGTTGAAGCTGAATCATGTATATCCCAAGTATTTGAAGCTAAACCATTTGATTCCCATGGATTTGAAGCTAAGCCTTCTACTTCGTATTGATTTGAATTAATCATGCGTTTCTCTTGGATTTTATGCTAACACGTTTGTTTCGCATGATGTTGAAGCTGAATCATGTTTATTACAAGTATTTGAAGCTAAACCATCTGTTTCGTGTGGATTCGAAGAGCAGCCTTCTACTTCGCATTGATTTGAAGTTAAATCATATGTTTCGCATGGATTTGAATCTAACTCGGTAGTTTCGCATGCAGTTGAAGCTAAATCATGTATATCACAATTATTTGAAGCTAAACCATTTGTTTCGCATGGATTCGAAGATCAGCCTTCTACTTCGCATTGATTTGAAGCTAAATCATGTGTTTCGCATGGTTTTGAATCTAACTCGGTAGTTTCGCATGCAGTTGAAGCTAAATCATGTATATCACATGTATTTGAAGCTAAACCATTTGTTTCGCATGGATACGAAGATCAGCCTTCTACCTCGCATTGATTTGAAGCTAAATCATGTGTTTCGCATGGTTTTGAATCTAACTCGGATGTTTCGCATGCAGTTGAAGCTAAATCATGTATATCACATGTATTTGAAGCTATACCATTTGTTTCGCATGGATTCAAAGATCAGTCTTCTACTTCGCATTGATTTGAAGCTAAATCATGTGTTTCGCATGGATTTGAATCTAACTCGTTTGTTTCGCATGCTGTTAAAGCTAAATCATGTAGACCACAAGTATTTGAAGCTAAACCATTTGTTTCGCATGGATTTGAAGCTAAGCCTTCTACTTCGCATTGATTTGAAGATAAATCATGCGTTCCTCTTGGATTTGATGCAAACACGTTTGTTTCGCATGATGTTGAAGATAAATCATGTATATTACAAGTATTTGTAGCTAAACTATCTGTATCGTGTGGATTCGAAGAGCAGCCTTCTACTTCGCATTGATTTGAAGTTAAACCATATGTTTCGCATGGATTCGAAGATCAGCCTTCTACTTCGCATTGATTTGAAGCTAAATCATGGGTTTTGCATGGTTTTGAATCTAACTCGGTTGTTTCGCATACATTTGAAGCTAAATCATGTATATCACATGTATTTGAAGCTAAACCATTTGTTTCGCATGGATTTGATTCTAACTCGTTTGTTTCGCTTGCTGTTGAATGTAAATCATGTATACCACAAGTATTTGAAGCTAAACCAATTGTTTTGCATGGATTTGAAGCTAAGCCTTCT
Source organism: Megalopta genalis (assembly GCF_051020955.1). Classification (NCBI taxonomy): domain Eukaryota; kingdom Metazoa; phylum Arthropoda; class Insecta; order Hymenoptera; family Halictidae; genus Megalopta; species Megalopta genalis. The sequence goes on from NW_027476100.1 coordinate 1,745,127, forward strand.
ACTTCGCATTGATTTGAAGCTAAATCATGGGTTTCTCTTGGATTTTATGCTAACACGTTTGTTTCGCATGATGTTGAAGCTAAATCGTGTTTATTACAAGTATTTGAAGCTAAACCATCTGTTTCGTGTGGATTCGAAGAGCAGCCTTCTACTTCGCATTGATTTGCAGTTAAATCATATATTTCGCATGGATTTGAAGCTAACTTGTTTGTTTCGCATGCAGTTGAAGCCAAATCATGTATATCACAGGTGTATGAAGCTAAACCATTTGTTTCGCGTGGATTCGAAGATAACCCTTCTACTTCGCATTGATTTGATGCTAAATCATGTGTTTCGCATGGATTCGATTCTAACTCGTTTGTTTCGCTTGCTGTTGAATGTAAATCATGTATGTCATAAGTATTTGAAGCTAAACCATTTGTTTCGCATGGATTCTAAAATAAGCCTTCTACTTCGCATTGAATTGAAGCTAAATCATGTGTTTCGCATGGATTTGAAGCTAACACGTTTGTTTCGCATGCAGTTGAAGCTAAATCATGTATATCACAGGTGTATGAAGCTAAACCATTTGTTTCGCATGGATTCGAAGATAACCCTTCTACTTCGCATTCATTTGAAGCTAAATCATGTGTTTCGCATGGATTTGAATCTAACTCGTTTGTTTCGCATGCAGTTGAAGCTAAATTATGTATTTCAGAGGTATTTGAACCTAAACCATTTGTTTCGCATGGATTTGAAACTAAGCCTTCTACTTCGCATTGATTTGAATATAGATCATGCGTTTCTCTTGGATTTGATGCTCACTCGTTTGTTTCGCATGCAGTTGAAGCTGAATCATGTATATCCCAAGTATTTGAAGCTAAACCATCTGATTCCCATGGATTTGAAGCTAAGCCTTCTACTTCGCATTGATTTGTAGCTAAATCATGTGTTTCGCATGGATTTGATTCTAACTCGTTTGTTTCGCTTGCTGTTGAATGTAAATCATGTATATCACAAGTATTTGAAGCTAAACCATTTGTTTCGCATGGATTCAAAGATCAGTCTTCTACTTCGCACTGATTTGAAGCTAAATCATGTGTTTCGCATGGATTTGAATCTAACTCGTTTGTTTCGCATGCTGTTGAAGCTAAATCGTGTATATCACAAGTATTTGAAGCTAAACCATTTGTTTCGCATGGATTCGAAGATAACCCTTCTACTTCGCATTGATTTGAAGCTAAATCATGTATATCGCAAGTATTTGAAGCTAAACCATTTGTTTCGCATGGACTCGAAGATCAGCTTTCTGCTACGAATTGATTTGAAGCTAAATCATGTCATTCACTTGGATTTCAAGCTAACCCGTTTTTTTCGCATGCTGTTGAAGCTAAATCAAGTATATCACAAGTATTTGAAGCTAAACCATTTGATTCCCATGGATTTGAAGCTAAGCCTTCTACTTCGCATTGATTTGTAGCTAAATCATGTGTTTCGCATGGATTTGAAGCTAACTCGTTTGTTTCGCATGCTGTTTAAGCTAAATCATGTATATCACAAGTATTTGAAGCTAAACCATTTGTTTCGCATGGATTCGAAGATAACCCTTCTACTTCGCATTGATTTGAAGCTAAATCATGTATATCGCAAGTATTTGATGCTAAACCATTTGTTTCGCATGGATTCGAAGATCAGCTTTCTGCTACGAATTGATTTGAAGCTAAATCATGTCATTCACTTGGATTTCAAGCTAACCCGTTTTTTTCGCATGCTGTTGAATCTAAATCAAGTATATCACAAGTATTTGAAGCTAAAGCGTATGATTGGCATTTGACTTGAAGGTAACGCTTCTACTTCGCATTGATTTGAATATGAATTATGTGTTTCGTTTGGATTTGAAGCTATCTCGTTTGTTTCGCATGCATTTCAAGCTATTTCATTTATATCACAAGTATTTGAATGTAACTCATTTATTTCGCATGGATATGATGCTAAGCCTTCTACTTCGCATTGATTTGATGCTAAATCATGTGTTTCGCATGGATTTGATTCTATCTCGTTTGTTTCGCTTGCTGTTGAATGTAAATCATTTATATCATAAGTATTTGAAGCTAAACCAATGTTTCGCATCGATTCTAAGATAAGCCTTCCACTTCGCATTGAATTGAAGCTAAATCATGTGTTTCGCTTGCATTTGAATCTAACTCGTTTGTTTCGCATGCAGTTCAAGCTATATCATGTATATCACAAGTATTTGAAGCTAAACCATCTGTTTCGTGTGGATTCGAAGAGCAGCCTTTTACTTCGCATTGATTTTAAGCTAAATCATGTGTTTCGCATGGTTTTGAATCTAACTCGGTAGTTTCGCATGCAGTTGAAGCTAAATCATGTATATCACATGTATTTGAAGCTAAACCATTTGTTTCGCATGGATACGAAGATCAGCCTTCTACCTCGCATTGATTTGAAGCTAAATCATGTGTTTCGCATGGTTTTGAATCTAACTCGGTTGTTTCGCATGCAGTTGAAGCTAAATCATGTATATCACATGTATTTGAAGCTATACCATTTGTTTCGCATGGATTCGAAGATAACCCTTCTACTTCGCATTCATTTGAAACTAAATCATGTGTTTCGCATGGATTTGAATCTAACTCGTTTGTTTCGCATGCTGTTGAAGCTAAATCGTGTATATCACAAGTATTGGAAGCTAAACCATTTGTTTCGCATGAATTCGAAGATAACCCTTCTACTTCGCATTGATTTGAAGCTAAATCATGTATATCGCAAGTATTTGATGCTAAACCATTTGTTTCGCATGGACTCGAAGATCAGCTTTCTGCTACGAATTGATTTGAAGCTAAATCATGTCATTCACTTGGATTTCAAGCTAACCCGTTTTTTTCGCATGCTGTTGAATCTAAATCAAGTATATCACAAGTATTTGAAGCTAAAGCGTATGATTGGCATTTGATTTGAAGGTAACGCTTCTACTTCGCATTGATTTGAATATGAATTATGTGTTTCGTTTGGATTTGAAGCTATCTCGTTTGTTTCGCATGCATTTCAAGCTATTTCATTTATATCACAAGTATTTGAATGTAACTCATTTATTTCGCATGGATATGATGCTAAGCCTTCTACTTCGCATTGATTTGATGCTAAATCATGTGTTTCGCATGGATTTGATTCTATCTCGTTTGTTTCGCTTGCTGTTGAATGTAAATCATTTATATCATAAGTATTTGAAGCTAAACCAATGTTTCGCATCGATTCTAAGATAAGCCTTCCACTTCGCATTGAATTGAAGCTAAATCATGTGTTTCGCTTGGATTTGAATCTAACTCGTTTGTTTCGCATGCAGTTCAAGCTATATCATGTATATCACAAGTATTTGAAGCTAAACCATCTGTTTCGTGTGGATTCGAAGAGCAGCCTTTTACTTCGCATTGATGTGAAGTTAAATCATATGATTCGCATGGATTTGAAGCTAACACGTTTGTTTCGCATGATGTTGAAGCTAAATCGTGTATATTACAAGTATTTGATGCTAAACCATATGTTTCGTGTGGATTCGAAGAGCAGCCTTTTACTTCGCATTGATTTGAAGTTAAATCATATGTTTCGCATGGATTTGAAGTTAAATCATGTATTTCGCATGGATTTGAAGCTAACTTGTTTGTTTCGCATGCAATTGAAGACAAATCATGTATATCACAGGTGTATGAAGATAAACCATTTGTTTCGCGTGGATTCGAAGATAACCCTTCTACTTCGCATTGATTTGATGCTAAATCATGTGTTTCGCATGGATTCGATTCTAACTCGTTTGTTTCGCTTGCTGTTGAATGTAAATCATGTATATCATAAGTATTTGAAGCTAAACCATTTGTTTCGCATGGATTCGAAGATAACCCTTCTACTTCGCATTCATTTGAAGCTAAATCATGTGTTTCGCTTGGATTTGAATCTAACTCGTTTGTTTCGCATGCAGTTGAAGCTAAATTATGTATTTCACAGGTATTTGAACCTAAACCATTTGTTTCGCATGGATTTGAAACTAAGCCTTCTACTTCGCATTGATTTGAATATAGATCATGCGTTTCTCTTGGATTTGATGCTCACTCGTTTGTTTCGCATGCAGTTGAAGCTGAATCATGTATATCCCAAGTATTTGAAGCTAAACCATCTGATTCCCATGGATTTGAAGCTAAGCCTTCTACTTCGCATTGATTTGTAGCTAAATCATGTGTTTCGCATGGATTTGATTCTAACTCGTTTGTTTCGCTTGCTGTTGAATGTAAATCATGTATATCACAAGTATTTGAAGCTAAACCATTTGTTTCGCATGGATTCAAAGATCAGTCTTCTACTTCGCACTGATTTGAAGCTAAATCATGTGTTTCGCATGGATTTGAATCTAACTCGTTTGTTTCGCATGCTGTTGAAGCTAAATCGTGTATATCACAAGTATTTGAAGCTAAACCATTTGTTTCGCATGGATTCGAAGATAACCCTTCTACTTCGCATTGATTTGAAGCTAAATCATGTATATCGCAAGTATTTGAAGCTAAACCATTTGTTTCGCATGGACTCGAAGATCAGCTTTCTGCTACGAATTGATTTGAAGCTAAATCATGTCATTCACTTGGATTTCAAGCTAACCCGTTTTTTTCGCATGCTGTTGAAGCTAAATCAAGTATATCACAAGTATTTGAAGCTAAACCATTTGATTCCCATGGATTTGAAGCTAAGCCTTCTACTTCGCATTGATTTGTAGCTAAATCATGTGTTTCGCATGGATTTGAAGCTAACTCGATTGTTTCGCATGCTGTTTAAGCTAAATCATGTATATCACAAGTATTTGAAGCTAAACCATTTGTTTCGCATGGATTCGAAGATAACCCTTCTACTTCGCATTGATTTGAAGCTAAATCATGTATATCGCAAGTATTTGATGCTAAACCATTTGTTTCGCATGGATTCGAAGATCAGCTTTCTGCTACGAATTGATTTGAAGCTAAATCATGTCATTCACTTGGATTTCAAGCTAACCCGTTTTTTTCGCATGCTGTTGAATCTAAATCAAGTATATCACAAGTATTTGAAGCTAAAGCGTATGATTGGCATTTGACTTGAAGGTAACGCTTCTACTTCGCATTGATTTGAATATGAATTATGTGTTTCGTTTGGATTTGAAGCTATCTCGTTTGTTTCGCATGCATTTCAAGCTATTTCATTTATATCACAAGTATTTGAATGTAACTCATTTATTTCGCATGGATATGATGCTAAGCCTTCCACTTCGCATTGAATTGAAGCTAAATCATGTGTTTCGCTTGCATTTGAATCTAACTCGTTTGTTTCGCATGCAGTTCAAGCTATATCATGTATATCACAAGTATTTGAAGCTAAACCATCTGTTTCGTGTGGATTCGAAGAGCAGCCTTTTACTTCGCATTGATTTTAAGCTAAATCATGTGTTTCGCATGGTTTTGAATCTAACTCGGTAGTTTCGCATGCAGTTGAAGCTAAATCATGTATATCACATGTATTTGAAGCTAAACCATTTGTTTCGCATGGATACGAAGATCAGCCTTCTACCTCGCATTGATTTGAAGCTAAATCATGTGTTTCGCATGGTTTTGAATCTAACTCGGTTGTTTCGCATGCAGTTGAAGCTAAATCATGTATATCACATGTATTTGAAGCTATACCATTTGTTTCGCATGGATTCGAAGATAACCCTTCTACTTCGCATTCATTTGAAACTAAATCATGTGTTTCGCATGGATTTGAATCTAACTCGTTTGTTTCGCATGTTGTTGAAGCTGGATCATGTATATCACAGGTGTTTGAAGCTAAACCATTTGTTTCGCATGGACTGGAAGATAAGCCTTCTACTTCGCATAGATTTGAAGCTAAATCATGTCATTCACTTGGGTTTGAAGCTAACTCATTTTTTTCGCATGTAGTTGAAGCTAAATCATGTATTTCACAGGTATTTGAACCTAAACCATTTGTTTCGCATGGATTTGAAACTAAGTCTTCTACTTCGCATTGATTTGAATATAGATCATTCGTTTCTCTTGGATTTGATGCTCTCTCGTTTGTTTCGCATGCAGTTGAAGCTGAATCATGTATATCCCAAGTATTTGAAGCTAAACCATCTGTTTCGTGTGGATTCGAAGAGCAGCATTCTACTTCGCATTGATTTGAAGTTAAATCATATGTTTCGCATGGATTTGAAGCTAACTCGTTTGTTTCGCATGCTGTTGAAGCTAAATCATGTATATCACAATTATTTGAAGCTAAACCATTTGTTTCGCATGGATTCGAAGATCAGCCTTCTACTTCGCATTGATTTTAAGCTAAATCATGTGTTTCGCATGGTTTTGAATCTAACTCGGTAGTTTCGCATGCAGTTGAAGCTAAATCATGTATATCACATGTATTTGAAGCTAAACCATTTGTTTCGCATGGATACGAAGATCAGCCTTCTACCTCGCATTGATTTGAAGCTAAATCATGTGTTTCGCATGGTTTTGAATCTAACTCGGTTGTTTCGCATGCAGTTGAAGCTAAATCATGTATATCACATGTATTTGAAGCTATACCATTTGTTTCGCATGGATTCAACGATCAGTCTTCTACTTCGCATTGATTTGAAGTTAAATCATGTGTTTCGCATGGATTTGAATCTAACTCGTTTGTTTCGCATGCTGTTAAAGCTAAATCATGTATACCACAAGTATTTGAAGCTAAACCATTTGTTTCCCATGGATTTGAAGCTAAGCCTTCTACTTCGCATTGATTTGAAGATAAATCATGCGTTCCTCTTGGATTTGATGCAAACACGTTTGTTTCGCATGATGTTGATGATAAATCATGTATATTACAAGTATTTGAAGCTAATCCATCTGTATCGTGTGGATTCGAAGAGCAGCCTTCTACTTCGCATTGATATGAAGTTAAACCATATGTTTCGCATGGATTCGAAGATCAGCCTTCTACTTCACATTGATTTGAAGCTAAATCATGGGTTTCGCATGGTTTTGAATCTAACTCGGTTGTTTCGCATACATTTGAAGCTAAATCATGTATATCACATGTATTTGAAGCTAAACCATTTGTTTCGCATGGATTTGATTCTAACTCGTTTGTTTCGCTTGCTGTTGAATGTAAATCATGTATACCACAAGTATTTGAAGCTAAACCAATTGTTTTGCATGGATTTGAACCTAAGCCTTCTACTTCGCATTGATTTGATGCTAAATCATGTGTTTCGCATGGATTTGATTCTATCTCGTTTGTTTCGCTTGCTGTTGAATGTAAATCATTTATATCATAAGTATTTGAAGCTAAACCAATGTTTTTCATCGATTCTAAGATAAGCCTTCCACTTCGCATTGAATTGAAGCTAAATCATGTGTTTCGCTTGCATTTGAATCTAACTCGTTTGTTTCGCATGCAGTTCAAGCTATATCATGTATATCACAAGTATTTGAAGCTAAACCATCTGTTTCGTGTGGATTCGAAGAGCAGCCTTTTACTTCGCATTGATGTGAAGTTAAATCATACGATTCGCATGGATTTGAAGCTAACACGTTTGTTTCGCATGATGTTGAAGCTAAATCATGTATATTACAAGTATTTGAAGCTGAACCATTTGTTTCGCATTGGATTCGAAGATTAGCTTTCTACTCCGCATTGATTTGAAACTAAATCATGTGTTTCGCATGGATTCGAAGATAAACCTTCCACTTCGCATTCATTTGAAGCTAGATCATGTGTTTCGCATGGATTTGAAGCTAACTCGTTTGATTCGCATGCAGTTGTAGCTAAATCATGTTTATCACAATTATTTGAAGCAAAACCATTTGTTTCGCGTGGATTCGTTGATCAGCCTTCTACTTCGCATTGATTTGGAGCTAAATCATGTGTTTTGCATGGATTTGAAGGTAAGACTTCTACCTCGCATTGATTTGAAGATGAATTATGTGTTTCGTTTGGATTCGAAGCTATCTCGTTTTTTTCGCATGCAGTTGAAGCTAATTCATGTATATCACAGGTGTTTGAAGCTAAACCATTTGTTTCGCATGGATTCGAATATAAGCCTTCTACTTCGTATTGATTTGATGCTAAATCATGTGTTTCGCATGGATTTGAAGCTAACTCGTTTGATTCGCATGCAGTTGAAGCTAAATCATGTATATCACAGGTGTATGAAGCTAAATCATTTGTTTCGCATGTATTCGTAGACAACTCTTCTACTTCGCTTGGATTTGATGCTAACTCGATTGTTTCGCATGCTGTTGAAGCTAAATCAAGTATATCACAAGTATTTGAAGCTAAACCATATGTTTCGTGTGGATTCGAAGAGCTGCCTTCTACTTCGCATTGATTTGAAGCTAAATCATGTGTTTCGCATGGATTCGATTCTAACTCGTTTGTTTCGCTTGCTGTTGAATGTAAATCATGTATATCATAAGTATTTGAAGCTAAACCATTTGTTTCGCATGGATTCTAAAATAAGCCTTCTACTTCGCATTGAATTGAAGCTAAATCATGTGTTTCGCATGGATTTGAAGCTAACACGTTTGTTTCGCATGCAGTTGAAGCTAAATCATGTATATCACAGGTGTATGAATCTAAACCATTTGTTTCGCATGGATTCGAAGAAAACCCTTCTACTTCGCATTGATTTGAAGCTAAATCATGTGTTTCGCATGGATTTGAATCTAACTCGTTTGTTTCGCATGCAGTTGAAGCTAAATTATGTATTTCACAGGTATTTGAACCTAAACCATTTGTTTCGCATGGATTTGAAACTAAGCCTTCTACTTCGCATTGATTTGAATATAGATCATGCGTTTCTCTTGGATTTGATGCTCACTCGTTTGTTTCGCATGCAGTTGAAGCTGAATCATGTATATCCCAAGTATTTGAAGCTAAACCATTTGATTCCCATGGATTTGAAGCTATGCCTTCTACTTCGCATTGATTTGTAGCTAAATCATGTGTTTCGCATGGATTTGATTCTAACTCGTTTGTTTCGCTTGCTGTTGAATGTAAATCATGTATATCACAAGTATTTGAAGCTAAACCATTTGTTTCGCATGGATTCAAAGATCAGTCTTCTACTTCGCATTGATTTGAAGCTAAATCATGTGTTTCGCATGGATTTGAATCTAACTCGTTTGTTTCGCATGCTGTTGAAGCTAAATCGTGTATATCACATGTATTTGAAGCTAAACCATTTGTTTCGCATGGATTCGAAGATAACCCTTCTACTTCGCATTGATTTGAAGCTAAATCATGTATATCGCAAGTATTTGATGCTAAACCATTTGTTTCGCATGGACTCGAAGATCAGCTTTCTGCTACGAATTGATTTGAAGCTAAATCATGTCATTCACTTGGATTTCAAGCTAACCCGTTTTTTTCGCATGCTGTTGAAGCTAAATCAAGTATATCACAAGTATTTGAAGCTAAACCATTTGATTCCCATGGATTTGAAGCTAAGCCTTCTACTTCGCATTGATTTGTAGCTAAATCATGTGTTTCGCATGGATTTGAAGCTAACTCGTTTGTTTCGCATGCTGTTTAAGCTAAATCATGTATATCACAAGTATTTGAAGCTAAACCATTTGTTTCGCATGGATTCGAAGATAACCCTTCTACTTCGCATTGATTTGAAGCTAAATCATGTATATCGCAAGTATTTGATGCTAAACCATTTGTTTCGCATGGATTCGAAGATCAGCTTTCTGCTACGAATTGATTTGAAGCTAAATCATGTCATTCACTTGGATTTCAAGCTAACCCGTTTTTTTCGCATGCTGTTGAATCTAAATCAAGTATATCACAAGTATTTGAAGCTAAAGCGAATGATTGGCATTTGATTTGAAGGTAACGCTTCTACTTCGCTTTGATTTGAATATGAATTATGTGTTTCGTTTGGATTTGAAGCTATCTCGTTTGTTTCGCATGCATTTCAAGCTATTTCATTTATATCACAAGTATTTGAATGTAACTCATTTATTTCGCATGGATATGATGCTAAGCCTCCTACTTCGTATTGATTTGATGCTAAATCATGTGTTTCGCATGGATTTGATTCTATCTCGTTTTTTTCGCTTGCTGTTGTATGTAAATCATTTATATCATAAGTATTTGAAGCTAAACCAATGTTTCTCATCGATTCTAAGATAAGCCTTCCACTTCGCATTGAATTGAAGCTAAATCATGTGTTTCGCTTGCATTTGAATCTAACTCGTTTGTTTCGCATGCAGTTCAAGCTATATCATGTATATCACAAGTATTTGAAGCTAAACCATCTGTTTCGTGTGGATTCGAAGAGCAGCCTTTTACTTCGCATTGATGTGAAGTTAAATCATATGATTCGCATGGATTTGAAGCTAACACGTTTGTTTCGCATTGGATTCGAAGATTAGCTTTCTACTCCGCATTGATTTGAAACTAAATCATGTGTTTCGCATGGATTCGAAGATAAACCTTCCACTTCGCATTCATTTGAAGCTAGATCATGTGTTTCGCATGGATTTGAAGCTAACTCGTTTGATTCGCATGCAGTTGTAGCTAAATCATGTTTATCACAATTATTTGAAGCAAAACCATTTGTTTCGCGTGGATTCGTTGATCAGCCTTCTACTTCGCATTGATTTGGAGCTAAATCATGTGTTTTGCATGGATTTGAAGGTAAGACTTCTACCTCGCATTGATTTGAAGATGAATTATGTGTTTCGTTTGGATTCGAAGCTATCTCGTTTTTTTCGCATGCAGTTGAAGCTAAATCATGTATATCACAGGTGTTTGAAGCTAAACCATTTGTTTCGCATGGATTCGAATATAAGCCTTCTACTTCGTATTGATTTGATGCTAAATCATGTGTTTCGCATGGATTTGAAGCTAACTCGTTTGATTCGCTTGCAGTTGAAGCTAAATCATGTATATCACAGGTGTATGAAGCTAAATCATTTGTTTCGCATGTATTCGTAGACAACTCTTCTACTTCGCTTGGATTTGATGCTAACTCGATTGTTTCGCATGCTGTTGAAGCTAAATCAAGTATATCACAAGTATTTGAAGCTAAACCATATGTTTCGTGTGGATTCGAAGAGCAGCCTTCTACTTCGCATTGATTTGAAGCTAAATCATGGGTTTCGCATGGTTTTGAATCTAACTCGGTTGTTTCGCATACATTTGAAGCTAAATCATGTATATCACATGTATTTGAAGCTAAACCATTTGTTTCGCATGGATTTGATTCTAACTCGTTTGTTTCGCTTGCTGTTGAATGTAAATCATGTATACCACAAGTATTTAAAGCTAAACCAATTGTTTTGCATGGATTTGAAGCTAAGCCTTCTACTTCGTATTGATTTGATGCTAAATCATGTGTTTCGCATGGATTTGAAGCTAACTCGTTTGATTCGCATGCAGTTGAAGCTAAGTCATGTATATCACAGGTGTATGAAGCTAAATCATTTGTTTCGCATGTATTCGTAGACAACTCTTCTACTTCGCTTGGATTTGATGCTAACTCGATTGTTTCGCATGCTGTTGAAGCTAAATCAAGTATATCACAAGTATTTGAAGCTAATCCATTTGTTTCGTATGGATTCGAAGATCAGACTTCTACTTCGCATTGATTTGAAGCTAAATCCTGCGTTTCCCATGGATTTGAAGTTAACTCGTTTGTTTCGCATGCAGTTGAAGCTAAATCATGTATATCACAACCTCTACCTCTACGCATGTATCTCTAAGTCTACCCTGACGCATGTACCTTTACCTTAACGCATGTACCTCTACCTCTACCTCTACGCATGTGCCTCTACCTCTACTTCTATCTCTACCCCTACCTCAACCTCTACTACTGTACCTCTACATCTACCTCTACCTCTACCTCCACCTCTACCTCTACCTCCAACTCTACCTCTACTCCCACCTATACGCCTGTACCTCTACCTCTACGTCTACGTCTGTACCTCCACCTCTACCTCAACCTCTACCTCTATGTCTACGCCTGTAGCTCTACCTCTACCTCTTCTTCTACGCCGGTACCACTTACTCTCGGCCTACAACTCTACCCCAACTTCTACGCCTGTACCTCTACATCTACCTCTAGCTCTGGCTCTACCTCTACCCCTACGTGTACCACTAACTCTATCTTTACGTATGTACCTCTACGCCTGTACCCCTACTTCGACCTCAACCTCTACCTCTACGTCTACGCCTGTAGCTCTACCTCTACCTCTTCTTCTACGCCGGTACCACTAACTCTAGGGCTATAACTCTACCCCAACTTCTACGCCTGTACCTCTACATCTACCTCTAGCTCTGGCTCTACCTCTACTCCTACGTGTACCACTAACTCTATCTTTACGTATGTACCTCTACGCCTGTACCCCTACTTCGACCTCTACGCCTGTACCTCTACTTCTACCTCTACAAATGTACCTCTACCTCTACCTCTACCACTTTTTCTACGGCCGTACCTCTACCTCTACCTCTACCTCTATCTCTATCTCTACGCCTGTACTTCTCCCTCTGCCTCTACCTCTATCTCTAAACCTGTACCCCCACCTCCACCTCTAGGCATGTTTCTCTACCTCTACTTATACGCATGTACCTCTGACTCTACCTCGACGCATTTACCTCAAACGCTACCTCTACGCATGTACCTCTACCTCTACCGCTACGTATGTACCTCTATCTCTATCTCTACCTCCGCCTGTTACCTCCCTCCACCTTACCAACCTCCTCCTTTACGTTGTTTCACTTCGTTTCGCATTCATCATTTACGTTGTTTTACGTGTTTTACCTTGCTTTACGTTATTTCACCTTGTCTCACGTTGTTGTTTATAACAGTTTTATGTTCTTCTGCGTTGTTATGCTTTGTTTTTTGGTTGTTTTATATTGTTTTACGTTGTCTTACGTTGCGTCAAGTTGCTTTACTTTGTCACGCATTGTTGGTTTAAATTATTTTACGTTGTTTTACTTTGTTTTTACGTTGTTTTACGTTCTTTTACCTTGCTTTTCGTTGTTTTACGTTGTCTCACGTTGTTGTTTAAAACAGTATTACGTTGCTCTACGCTGTTATATATCGTTTTTACGTTGTTTTATATTGTTTTACATAGCTTTACGTTGTTTTAGGTTGTTTCACTTCGTATCGCATTCATGATGTACGTTTCTTTACTTTGTTTTTACGTTGTTTTACGTTGTTTAACGTTGACCCGCATTGTTGCTTAAAACAGTATTACGGCGTTTTACGTTGTTATACATTGTTTTTACGTTATTTTATATTGTTTTACATTGCTCAACGTTGCGTTACGTTGTTTTACTTTGTTTCGCATTCATTACTTACGTTGTTTTATATTGCTTTACGTCGTTTGCCTTGTTTGGCGTTGTTTTTAAAAGAGTATTACATTGCTTTACGTTGCTATTCATTGCTTTTCAGGTTGTTCTATGCTTTTCTTCATTATGTTACGTTGTTTTACATTGTTTTTACGTTGTTTTACTTTCTTTTACCTTGCTTTACGTTGTTTTACGTTGCCTCACGTTATTGTTTATCACAGTACTATGTTGATCTGCATTGTTATGCATTGACTTTACGTTGTTTTATATTGTTTTACATTGATTTACGTCGTGTTACCTTGTTTTACTTTGTTTCGCATTGATGATTTGCGTTGTTTTACGATGCTTTACGTACTTTGCATTGTTCCTCGTTGTTGTTTAAAACAGTATTACGTTGTTTTACGTTGTTATACATTGTTTTCACGTCGTTTCAGCGTAACACTACGTAAAAGAAAGTAAAACAATATAAAACAACTTAAAAACAATGTATAACAACGTAAAACAACGTAATACTATTTTAATGAACCACGTGAAGCAAAGTATATCAACGTGAAATAACGTTAATTATCAATAGGACACAGAGAAAAGCAACGTAACACAACGTAAATCAATATAATACAATATAAAACAACGTAAAAACAATTTATAACAACGTAAAACAACGTAATACTATTTTAAACAACAACGCGGAACAATGCAAAAAATGGAAAGCATCGTAAAACAACGTAAATCGTAAATGCGAAACGAAGTAAAACATCGTAACACAAGATAAAGGTAATGTAAAACAATATAAAGCAATATGAAAACAATGTATAACAACGTAAAACAACGTAATACTATTTCAAAGAACCTCGTGAAACAAAGTACATAAACGTAAAACAACGTTAATTATCAATGCGACACAAAGAAAAACAACGTAACACAATGTCAATCAATGTAAAACAATACTAAACATCGTAAGAACAATGTATAACAACGTAAAGCAACGTAATAGTATTGTTACGGCGACTTGTCCAAATCAAGTCGCTGTAATGTGAAACGGCCCTGTTGTGAGCAACTCCTTAAAGAAAAATAGAAGAGAGGGGTTGCCACGGAGGTGTGCTATCAACGGACAATCGAAGAGTCGGGATCGGACCGTCGAGCGATCAACACCATCTAATTCAAAGATCTCTAACATAATCGAATTAGTTGTATTATAGTTTATGTACTCTATTGTAAATAAAATGCCGCGACGCGAGAGAAGTGCAGTAATTCGCAACGTTGGGGGCTCGTCCGGGATCGAAGAATCGATCGGAAATGTCACGCCGACATTGGAGATCCTGTTTGCAAACCTCCGACAAGAATTATGCGAGCAACTGCAGGTGCAGCAGAGACAGTTCGAGGCGCGACTGGAAGCGGACAGGCTTCAGCGCGAGGAACGGGAACAGTCCGCTGCTTCCGAACGAGAGGCTCGCATGGAAGAGAGGATTGCAAGGATCTTGAGAACCAATGCCACAGGTGCTATCGGATTCATTGCGAAATTCTGTCTTAAATTCTGCGGCATTCTCGTCTGTGGAACACTCGGAGGCGCGTGTAAATAGTGCGGACACTGTTGTAAATAATGTTAATAGTGTATATAACGCGAGTATACCTATTGCTCCGAGTGTTCCTGTATTTGCTTCACAGTCGGTGTCATCCTTGCCTGCGTGTCGTGAATCTACACGCTTCGTAACTGGATTAGGATATTCCGTGAAGCCGACACGTTATGACGGTTCCACGTCATGGGATGAGTACCGAATTCTATTTGAAATGGTTGCGAATGTAAATGGCCGGGACGAAGCAAAGAAAGCTGCGGCTTTAATTGCTTCGTTGGATGGTCCGGCTCGAGGAGTACTGACTTCTCTTCCCGCCGATAAGTATTTTGACTTCCAAGAAATAGTTTCGGCAATCGAGTTTCGGTTTGGTAGAAAAATCTTTTCGAAGCTAAATTACGTTCTTTTTCAAAATTATAAACAGCGGCAAGGGGAGTCAATTTCTGCATTGGCCGCGGAGATTGAGAGGCTGGCGCAATACGCTTTCTCAGAATGTCCAATGGATGTTCGGGATCGTATGGCCGCCTCTCAGTTTGTGACGGCGTTGGCCAATGAAGAGATGAGGAGAATGTTAAGATATGAAAGTTTTACATCTCTTAGAGCTACGGTGACCAGAGCTATAGAGATGGAAGCTCTCAATAAATTAAGCTCTCAAAAAACACAAATGTGTGAACGGAATTTAAAACGTCCCTTTACTTCCGAGGGAATGCTGGAACGTGCGGCTGAACGGCATTCTGAACGAGTGGTTGAACATCAACGGGAGTTGCCGCATTGCTGGAGCTGTGGAAAGAAGGGCCACCTCCAACGGGATTGTTTAAAGAAAACAAGGAAGGAGACGTCGCAGGGAAACTTCGAGGGATTTTCTTCGTAGAAGGCATCGTTGGAGCGAAGAAAAGGAAAATCATCTTGGATACGGGCTCATCGGTTAACCTTCTACGGGAAACTTATGCTACAAGGCAGAATAGTTCGGCGAGCATGACAGGAGTGAAGATTTTTTCAGTCTCTGGTCAGAGATTACCGATTTTTGGTAAAAAGCATCTTCCTGTTTCTATTGGAGAAGTCGAGACCGAAGAAGAGTTCTTCTTCGTCAGTATGATGGAAGAATGCATTTTGGGAATCGAATTTCTTGAAAAGCATGCCTGTCAACTGGACTTTAAAACGAGGTTCTTCATTTGAAAGGAATGCAAGTGCCGTTGCTGAAGTATGGAGAAGATTCGGCTATGAAGGAGATAGAGAAAAACAGGAATACATTAGTACCGGATCATCTTCAGGATCTTCATCAGAGATGTTCTATAAACCTGTCCGTAGAGCAAAAGAAAACTTTTGCCCAGTTATTGACGGAATTTGCAGATGTTTTTGCGAAAGATTCCGAAGATGTGGGAAAATGTGACGTAGTATGTCACAAGATAGATACCGGTGACAGTCTTGCCATAAAACAGGCACCCCGACGATTACCTCTTCATCGACGTTCAGAAGTAGATGAATTATTGTCGAAAATGGAACGTCAAGGAGTCATAGAAAAGTCTCAAAGCCCCTGGTCTTCACCCGTGGTATTGTTCAAGAAGAAGGACGGGTCCATCAGATTTTGCGTGGATTACAGGCGTCTGAACAATATCACCAAGAAAGATTCGTACCCCCTTCCAAGGATAGAAGATACGCTGGACGCTTTGGATGGCTCCTGTTGGTTTTCAGCGATCGACTTACAAAGTGGATGTTGGCAGATATCCATGGATCCTGTACATAAGGAAAAGACTGCCTTTTGTGTGGGTACTGGATTATGGCAGTTCAAAGTCATGCCATTTGGTCTTTGTAACGCACCAGCTACCTTTGAACGTCTAATGGACAACGTCTTAAGAGGGTTAAACTGGAAGATTTGTTTAGTATACCTCGACGACATCATAATTTTCGGTAGAAGTTTTGAAAAGGAAGTACTCTGGAAGGTACTTGCTCCCCTAAGGAAAGCTTCCTTGCTGATGAGCCCGATGAAGTGTAATTTCTTCTGTAAAGGAGTGAAATATCTTGGACACGTAGTATCCGAGATGGGTGTACAAACTGATCCTGAAAAATTGGATGCAGTAAAGAATTGGCCGGTGCCGAAGAATAAGACCGAGTTGGAAAGTTTCCTGGGTCTTTGCACTTTATTATCGGAAGTTTGTTAAAAATTTCGCCGATATTGCGAAGCCCTTACATCGTTTGACCGAGAACGAGAAAATTTTCGTGTGGACGGAAGAAGCGGAACATTCGTTCGAGGAATTAAAAAGGAAATTGATGGAGTCTCCCATTCGTTCTTATCCGTCGGTTAATACAGAATTCATTTTGGACTCGGATGCCTCAAATTTTGCAATTGCAGCAATTCTTTCTCAAATTCAGCAAGGTCGGGAGAGAGTAATCGCCTACTTCTCTAAGACGCTAGGAAAAGCTGAGAAGAATTGTTGCGTTACTCGGAAGGAACTGTTAGCGATAGTGAAATCTATTGAACATTTTCATCATTACTATTTATGGGTGTAGATTCCTTCTGAGGACCGATCACGCTGCTTTACGTTGGTTGCTGTCTTTCAAGAATCCGGAAGGACAGGTAGCACGTTGGATCGAGCGGATTCAGGGATATGAATTTGAGGTGAAACACCGGGAAGGAAGACTCCATCAGAATGCGGACGGCCTTTCTCGCAGGCCTTGCGAATCGCAGGATTCTGCGCAATGCAAGCGCCTGGAGGAGAAGACGGAAGAAAATGGAGACGTAGTTCTGCGGACACTCTGCGAAACATTTGACTTTTGAAGAGTGGAGGAGAAAACAGGAGGAAGATGAAGAAATTGGTTTCATCCTGTCAAGAAAAAAAGAGGGTAGGAGGCCCGATTGGCAGGAGATTTCGGACAGGAATACGAGAATTAAATATCTCGTATCAAACTGGGATTCCTTGGAAGTGTACAAGGATCTACTGTTTCGTAAGTGGGAATCCCTTGATGGAAAAAGTAACAAGTGGTTACTGATGGTTCCAAGAGAAATGGTAAGCTCGGTGATGACAGATTGTCATGATACACCGGCGGGTGGCCATTTCGGAGTGAACAAAACTCTGGACAGGGTACGTTGTAAATTTTACTGGCCTGATAATCGCAAGGATGTGGAAGACTGGTGTCGTCGATGTAATACTTGTGTCGCAAGGAAAGGTCCGAGGGAGAGGGGACATGGACCTCTCAAGATTTATAATGTCGGGGCACCGTTTGAAAGGGTAGCGCTCGACATTGTGGGACCGTCTCCGAAGTCTGCGGTTGGTAACAAGTATGCGCTGGTCGTTGTGGATTATTTTACGAAATGGCCGGAGGCAGTTCCGTTGCCGGGCCAGCGCGCGATGACTGTTGCGAAGGCCCTTCTTACAGAAGTTGTAAGTCGTCATGGCGTACCGTTGGAACTTCATTCGGACCAGGGGAGAAATTTTGAGTCGGCGGTCTTCAAGCGGTTGATGGTGCTGCTTGGTATTAAGAAGACTCGCACTACTCCTTTGCATCCACAATCTGATGGGCTCGTGGAAAGGTTGATTCGGACTCTGCTGCAGTATTTGTCAATGTTTGTAGCGGATCATCAACGGATTGGGACGATTGGATACCGTTATTTTTACTATCCTATCGCCCAAGCAGACACGAGACAATGAAGAACACTCCATAGATGATTTTCACTGATAGAGAGCTCCCGCCTGATTCAAGATATGAGGAGGACGAGGTTGTTCAGCAAACGCGTATCAGACTGGATAAAATTTTTTTTTTCTTTTTTTTTTTTTTTTTTTTTAACGTGGGGGAAATCTGCTGGCCAGACACCCTCGCCCCGCCCGGGGGGGCGGGACGGGGGCAGTGCGAGGATTGACCCGCTAAAACCCCCACGACGGCCTAAGGCGCTGGCGATTACTGGGGGAGCCACGGGAACTCTCAAAGAACACAACCGCGGCTCCCCCTCGCCTGGCCGGCCACCAGGATGGAATGGCGGTGGCCGGCCGCGTCCCTGGGGGGAGATTTATACTCCCCCCATGAATCATCTTGCTTCGGCGGTACGGGGGACCGCACCCCACACCGCCTCGTCACTCCCAATATGGGGAGGACAGCTCCGCCGAGTCCTCCTCCGCGCCACAGTGGTGGCACACCGTCGTCGCTTCCCAACCGATGCGACACAGGTAGACACCGAAGCAGTCATGCCCGGTGAGTACCTGCGTAGCACGGTAGGTGAGCCTGCCAAACCGCCTCTCCCGCCACGAGGTGAAGTGCGGCAGGAGAGCCCCATGGACGCGCTCGCCGGCATGGGAACAAAGCTCCGCATGCCATCTGGCGAGCGCAAGTCCCCGGGCCAGGAGCTCGAAGCACTGGACCGCCTCCCGCTCCGGCGGGTCCTGGCTAAAATTCATGAATTTATTCGCCAGAGACTGGGAATTAGCGGAGACAAAATGAAATCTTGGTATGATGTTTACGCTAATTCAATTACGTTTGCTACAGGCGAGAAAGTATGGCTGTTCCAAC
Source organism: Megalopta genalis (assembly GCF_051020955.1). NCBI lineage: Eukaryota > Metazoa > Arthropoda > Insecta > Hymenoptera > Halictidae > Megalopta > Megalopta genalis. The sequence goes on from NW_027476100.1 coordinate 1,764,557, forward strand.
CACCAACCGAAAAAAAAGGGGAAAATGTCCCAAGTTGCAGTCCGCGTGGGAAGGTCCTTATGTGGTACAGGACCGTCTGAACGACATTATTTATCGTGTAACTCGTTCTCCGAGGTCGAGACCGAAGGTCGTACACGTTAACCGCTTGGCTCGCTACGACGCTGTACCCAGACGCCTTTGACTGTCTCTCACCCAAGAAGAGGACGTTTCTTCGCAGAAGACGAGGGAGTGATCTGTGTACTGACACGCTGAGCTCTTTCCATTTGTGGAAGAAACGGTTCGATGGGGGAAGGAAGTTGTATGCTCTGGAAGATTATGTCCTCCCATTGGGGAGTGAGGACGTGTTCTCTGGAGGGGGTACACCCTTTCCTGACTGGTCCACAAATAGAGATGCACTGATATCAATATGCAAGAGATATCCTGTGGTGATTGAAGGTGCGTCCGGGGAAGAGTTTTGGTGATTGATCAGAGCAGGGAACTCCCGAGAAGTCTACAAGTGAGAAGTTCTCAAAACTTCTTCAAGAAAGAAACGCTCAAGCCTCAAAGCGAAGAATTAAGAGGAAGCGTGAGCGACAGAGTTTAGAGCTGTACGCGTCGTAGAAGTACTGACGTTCTGCTCAAGGTTTTTTGGTGGTTTTCCCTTGAGACGGAGGACAAATGTGAGGACGTAAACTGTCTGGAAAAGGCCACCTGAGTAACTAATTACATTCTTTCCTTGTTTACCTACTTTTCAAACAGAAGTACTTGCGGTGGAGGTTACCTGTCAGTTGTCCGATGGAACGATAGTTCGAGGTTATAGGACTGAAGCTGACAGGATTAACGGTTCGATTGTCGTTGGTCAACAGAAGTGAAATTTGCCGCGGCCGGGCGGCCGCTCATTCGGCGGGGAGGGCAATGTTACGGCGACTTGTCCAAATTAAGTCGCTGTAATGTGAAACTGCCCTGTTGTGAGCAACTCCTTAAACAAAAATAGAAGAGAGGGGTTGCCGCGGAGGTGTGTTATCAACGGACAATCGAAGAGTCGGGATCGGACCGTCGAGCGATCAACACCATCTAATTCAAAGATCTCTAACATAATCGAATTTAGTTGTATTATAGTTTATGTACTCTATTGTAAACAAAATGCCGCGACGCAAGAGAAGTGTAGTAATTCGCAACAGTATTTTTAAAAAACCACGTGAAACAAAGTAAATCAACGTAAAACAACGTTAATGATCAATGCGACACAACGAAAAGCAAGATAACAAAAAGCAAATAAATGTAAACCAATATAAAATAACGTAAAACCAATGTATAACAATGTAAAACAACGTAATACTGTGTTAAACAACAACGCTGAACGAAGCAACGAAAGTAAATCATCGTAAAACAACGTAAATCATCAATGCAAAACGAAGAAAAAGAATGTAGAACAACGTAAATCAACGTTAATCGTCAATGGGAAAGAAAGTAAAACAACGTAACGCAATATCTGTGCCAGGAATACGACATCCTTGATATCGTGTTCCACAGGGCTGGGATTGCCGTTATTGATTTCCATAGCTACTGAATCTACAGCTTTCCATGAGGTCGCAGTGTATTTCGTATCCTATACAGAGGGGACCGGTATCTTGTTCTACGGGTGCACTATGATTGTCTTTCACCGAGATCTGAATCATCTGCAGTGAGACCATAGATGTTGCAACCGCAGTTAGGCTCGACGTATATCACAAATGATACTAAAGGATTCAGGTCTATCACAGGCTCGATGAACATTTGCAGTCTTTTATTTTAGGTACGGTTGATCGCGTTAAAACGAATTAATTGGTTTCAGATTCTTATTTGTTCCAACGATTATTTATTTTAGCTCCAGTTGGCTATTGTTTCGAATAGTCGATTATCCAAGACAATTATCCTCGATAATTATCGGAAGGAATTCTTTTTGTCCGAACATTTTATTCGAATACTTTACTCGAATATTTTATTCCAATACTTTATTCGAATTATTCATTGGTATATTTTATTCGAATACTTTATTCGAATATTTAATTGGAATATTTTATTCCAATATTTTATTCCAATATTTTATTCGAATGTTTTATTCCAATATTTTACTAGATTATTTAATTGCAATATTCTATTCGAATATTTTATTCGTTGAAAATTCATAAATCGTGCAAAAGAAAGATAAGAATAGAGGTTAGGTAGTAAATTCTATCCGTCAGTGATGGACATCCCATGGCTCGCAATAAGTCAAAATGACAAAGTAACTTCTCCTCGTACGAAGCTTCATTGTCCAAAAAGATAAAGATAACCGTATAGAAAAATGGCCGCGGTAGCAGTTTGTATTGCAACCGGTTACAGCAACGATCAGTCATTTGCACATGTACTCGATTGATTTCGAAATTCATTTTTTTGGGTAGGGGGGGGGGAGTGGAACTTTCAATCAGAGGAAAAGTTATATTCCATCATTTCGATTTATTGTGATCCATGGAATCTTCCTCATTCCGCTGCTATCGTGATTTGCGGGTAAAAATCTGAACAGTGTACGTTGCACACGGTAATATCGTGTGACTATTTACCGACTCGTTACGCAGCGAATAACTATCATCCGTAAATATGTGTCGTACGAACGGGGATCTGGATCGATTGAATATTAAATTCGTCGAGAGCTCTCCCACTGCATGGCAATTCGCTATCAATTTTCGTGTCCCATATTATTCTCAAAATTGAATATATCACACTATAACAACCGAGAAATTTATCGAATTCAGTATTTGTTTCCATAGATATCAATTATTAGCATATAAGTTAAAGCGAATAATAAAATATTAGCCCCAGACAGCTCCATTCCATTCAAACCGTTGAATTCTTTTATTCGAACAACGCAGAAAATCGTCGAAGTGGATTTTTTTTGAACAGGAAGCACCATTTAATAGAATCCCATTCCACCCGATGCTTCATTCCGTCTCCATTCAGTGCGGCAGAATGAACATCAGAGATAATGCACGTACTCGACGTTGCAAGTTAGGTTGACGCACACGAAATTTCACTTTCTCAAATAAAAGTTTAATTACATCCGCTATCATTGTACGAACATATAATAACATTCGCGTGCTACCATTTTTCATCTCGCGTACGTTTTACATTTTTCGTTCACGCGCGAAACGCGATCATCGTGTAAAATCTTTGACCAATGGAGTTAATTAATCCAACAAGTACCGAAAATCAACTCGAAAAATTTTACTAAAAATGATTGGGTGGAATCGGAGATAGTGAAAAGGTGAAACGAAACTAAAAATGTTGATACATTAATTAGAACTTATTAACGCATTTGCTACCAGCGTCGCTAGCATATACATAGTTATACTTATTGCATTTATCGTATTATTATAAAAATATATACTTCTCACCAACATGCAACTTTGACAAAATTTCGTAAATAAGAAGCAATGCAAAATATTCTCAAGCGAGATCAAAATTGCTCGAAAGTAAAAAGAAAGAAAAGTTTTCTGAACATCAAGCTACGTGTAGCAATTTGAAATAATGTTCAAAAAATGCATCTAACGTACTTCGCGTGAAACACGAATTTTGCGAACGTCGCAAAATCATTAAAAAAAAGAAAAAAGAAAGAAGATTACACCGGACCGTTTTGCGATAGACGTGGAAAATGTTCATCTTGCACGAATAGCAGTGGTCTAGATATTACACATCCACAAGTATAAATAAAGCCGAGAAATATATGAGGATCCGCACGCCTCCCCTCCCACCGTTTTAGACTGGTCGTTTGCGCGGGTGATCCGCGGAGACGATGTACATCATTCGAAGGATTTATGGGCCATTTGTGCAGGCCATTTATCAATGTAGTTAGCATTTTTCTGGCCTTTCGGAATCTGCATTTTTATCCACGCCTCAAACGGAAGCAAGGATAGGTGGGCGATAGATTAAAGAGCCGGGCGCTCGCTGGCGTGCTCCTTCCCCTCCCCCACCGTTATTCCGGGCACGCATTATATCAAATATTCGCTCGCGGAGCTTCGCGGATAACGGCGACGAAGTTATTTATTATTTCGCGATATTGCTTGCCCGTTGTTCCAAGATTCGCGTCAATAATATTGGCAAGCCGTCCCACGGCGACACCGCGGTTTTCGTTAACTCGCTGCGAGAGCGACGCGCGAACGTCGCGACGCGACGCTCCGATAAAAAAAGAAAAACACTCTCTGTCCAGCGCGATTTCATTTTCGTACCTGCGCGGCCAGCCCTTCCCGCGCAGCTCTGTAATTACGTTGGTCGCAGTTTGAACCGGGCGTCGGCGTTTATTTCGTTACAGCAGCTCGGAAGGCTCTAATTCAGCCGGGGATAGTTCCCTTCGCGGCTCGCTCCGCCGTGCCGGAAGGAGAAAAAGAATCGCAGGTGTTGTAAGTAAAGTGCAAGTGCGATGGACGGTTCATCTTTTTCAGCTGGTCGCAGCCTGCGCGCGACCGTGATGGAGCAGCGTGCAGGATGGTGTGGGTAGGGGGCAGCGTTAAGGATAATGTTGTCCGAAAAAAGTGGAATTTTTGAAAAGCCTGGCGGGAGATTATTTCGAGGCCGGCTGAGCTGGCCGTTATAAATCCCGGAATAAAAATAGTGTCTCGCGGTAATAAAACTGAAACGGGCGAGAAGGAAACACGGACGCTGCGCGTCGCTCGAAAAAATTCCACAATCAGGAACAAAGGCGTCAGCCGTGATACGTTTATCTGGCCTGCTTCGACGCGGTGGGCTTGACTCCTTTCATCGAGGGGAACGGTCGCCGCGCGATCAAAGCCGGATATATCCGTGCATAAGTTGACCCCGGAGTTCGGCCGGGCTCGAACCAACTTTTCCGGAGGGAGATCCTTCGAACACGCCACGGCCGCCGCCGCCGCCGCCGGTTTTTCCTAAATTCGCGGCGTCAAGCGAGAAATGGGTCTCCCGTAGTAATAAAGCGAGCTGAAGATAATCATTATCGTGACATGAAATTGTTTGACACGCGCCTCGGTTAACGAGCGCAATTTTAAATTCATGAAGCTTAATTAGCATGTATCAGGGGTCGCTTGTGCTCAAGCTGGCCTGTGTCCGAAACATGCAAATGCCTGTTCTCGCACCAAATTCCCTCTGATCCCTTTCCAGATTATATTGGTTCGATCTTCCCCCGCCGGCGATTATGCTAGCATACAAAGTATTCGTCTACGGTAGACTTTGCTGCATAGAGTAGCAGCGGTCTTAATTTTAAGACGACGGATTTTAATTTCAGTTCCAAACATGCAACTGATACTTGTTTCTTCGGTTTGTTTCCTTCCTCAATCTGCAAATATGTGTCTCACTTATATAACATTCACAATTTTTCAGCTGGAAATATTTTTCGCGAAATTCTTCAAAGATCATTATCGTTTTAGATGATGTCATCTTCCAGAAGACACAGGAACCGCGGGATCACGTCCATCAGTTGAAGCTCTCAAACATTGAACATTATTTCGGCAAATAGTTTGTGTCGGATGTTGTTAATTATTCTGTTGCAACCATCGCTTCCACGGATTGTCGTTATTGTTACATGAATATGTGGATGAAATTACGAAACTGGAAGGAAAATTACAGACGCGGCTACGTTTACTGTTAAACGAGCATTTCATGTTCCTTGTTCTATGTAAATGTTATTTTCATTCGAATAGTTTTAGAAAACAACGTAGAAGAACTTGATTTGCAAAAAAAGCTGAGGTTAACGAAAGTGAATTTAATTTGTGGGAGGGTGAGTATCGTTTGCAGAACAGCGAGTGTCGCTTGTAAAAGGGTGAATTTGATTCGAAAGAAATAATGAATTCCACTGACTTCCAATCGTAAACATTGTGCAAAATATTTATATAAAAATATTCTATAAAAATATTACATCAAAATATATACATATAATTTAAATACTAAATATTATTCTTGGATGATTCGATGTTTGCTCGTATTTCGTGTGACGAATTGCGCTTCAAATGACGGACGTCATTTTGTGGAAGATCTGCAAGCACGGCGCGTTCCACCGATCTTTTTCTTCTCTCTTGATGTCTCAATCGTTTGTCCGTTACTGTACGAGGCAAGCAGGTAACGTCACTCGACGCAAATTTGCCGCTTCTGCTTAGGCCAACGCTTGTCCCCGCGACGCGCCGCGACGATTCCTAAGCACGCATGAAGCACCAGATTTATTCAGTGTCGTTTGCGTAACGACGACGCTCGCCCCTGGCCGATCGTAACGAGTGTCATCATCATCTTCTGTTAAGGGACACAATCTTTCCAACAATTTTTCCATTTTCTCTGTCGCGCCCGACGAGAGAGAGAGAGAGAGAGAGAGAGAGACAGACAGAGAGAGAGAGAGATTGCAATTTCAACGAGGAAATGGTTATTACTGCGCCGCCTTCTTTGATAAAGTGATTTCGCGGGCCCTTCTTCATTCAACTCTTACGCTGCGACGATGGGTTTTGTTAGAGAATATTGAATGTCCAAGTATTTTGATGGCGCCTGTTTTCTTTGCGATCCAAATTTATTCTGTCCAGGGAGAGCAACGAAGGTATTTGCACGGAACGACACGGTTCGCAGCTGTACTTAACCCGAGAGCTCGTCGGTCTAGCGAGAGCGATCGAAGCCTCTCTCGACGATTACTGAAATTACAAGAGACCTTCCGGGATGGCTCGTTTATTCAAATATTATCCGAATTATACCAAGTTTTCTCGTTCATTTGCGCGCGGCATATTCCGGCATCGATAAAAAATTCATTTCAAATTTCTCAACGGCGAAAAAAGTAATGGGCATTGTTGGTGGATCGATAGTAACCCGTTCGCGTTTTATTTTCATTGTCCTCGATAAATCTCCGGCTTTGTATTCTTCTTATCGTGATCATTTATTAGTTTGAAAGAAGACCATATTTTCATTTGTCGTATATTCGTGTTTATTTTCGTTCCGAAATTTTGATCATTTTCGTACACGCGTTCGAAGAAGCTGCGTGGAAAAAAAACATTGAAATATCTTTGCTGTTTCTAAGTGCACAACGAAAGCTGTTTCGTGCCTTTGAGAAGTCACCGAACGCCATCGTGCAATGTTGACACCTCGAGACGCCCGACGGCAAGCTTAGCAATTATGGCTACTTGTGCGCAGAGCAAGCGTCATGTTTCTCAGCAAACCGCAGTCAAACGTGCGCAGTAACTAAACTGTTCGACAGGGCGAGCAAAATGGTTGCAAGAGAAAAATGTTTTTCGCCTCGCTTTTCTCACACAATTTCTCGTACGCGTACAGCGGTCCACACGCTTCCCGATAAAATTTCGCCTTTTACTTCCTGAAAGTGGTATTCGAAATATTTTCCACGAGGCGAAGCAATAAACAACATTTTTCCTTCCATATCACATTTTTAATATCACAATATTCAGTGTGTGATTAAATTTGTTGTACGCTGATGTATCTACAAATAATGGAGACATTTAAATGTTACTATTCAGCTATTTTATCCTGTATATAATAATAATAATAATAATAATAATATAATCGCGAATTTATTTATTCCCGTAAACGCGTAACTTGGAGATTTCGATGTTCCAGAATAAGTAAATGATTAAAATTATTATAATTTTCCAGGAACATTGGCAGAGTAATCTGCTATATCAACAAAGAACGAACTTAAAAAATAAATAAATAACAGTCGTCAAATAAAAATTAAACTGATCGAGAGAATAAAATTAAATTTAAAGTAAAAAGTAGTTTAAAAGTAGGCTTTACATAGAAATGTTTAAAAGTTAACAAGTTTCTGGGGCACGAGGTGCTGTGTTATTTAAAAAAAACGTGCATGACTGCGAGCTGTTAATAATACTTTAATCGCTATATAGCCGGCGAAAGGAACTTTAGAACTTGGCGATGGAAGATAAGACTGTCCATTATTCCAGTTTAGTGTTAATGGCTTTTTAGATTTCTTCTTGCGGAGAAGTGCACTGCATCCGCAAGAAAGAATAGGATGAGGTCCGTTCTGGAGAACTGCATTAGTCCGTAAATTTTTTGCGGTCAGGAGACTCGGGGCTGCAGAATAGTGAACATCATTTTTAAGACCACTAACTCGGTTATCAAGCGTTCGTGGCTGTCGAAATAAAAATTCCGAGCACCCCGGGTTACAGTTGATTGTTGCAAACGTAAAATTACATCCCTCGTCGCACACGAATTTTCGGTTTCTGATGGAACAACAACTGCAGAAAATTAGAGAAATTAGAGCAATACGTTAATCGACCTGTACTGGTTTTCTTTATCATTATTTTATATATTTCATATATTTTATTTATTGTCGCATCATTGTAATTCCGTGTATATACTAATCGAACAGAAAAAGTGTATTCCAAAATTGACTTTCGATATTTCCGAAAAAATTCTATACCTAGTTTTAAATTCAAGTTAAACCGATTGTCAGTTTTAACGAAAATCGCCACGTGAATGAACGGAAGTCACAAAACTCCAAAAAGCGTTAACAAGGTTAAACACGCGAATGCTACGTATCCACTGCAAATCCACACCAAATTATTTGGTCAAGCTTTAATGGACAGCGAAAAAACGTTCGGCAGACACAGTGCCCGTGGAAAGGGCAATAGTTGGACAAAGGTTGGGAAGAAAGGTGGTGCGCATGTAGTAGTTAATTGACGAAGAAATACGTGTACGGCACGTCCGCGCCCGTACACCGACGGGGCAGCCCATGAAAAATAAATATAAGTGTATTTAAAACGAAAATATTGGAGCCTTACGCCACTCCTGTGACACATAATAGCGTCGACTCGTAAATATCCTGAGAACGGTGTTTTGATGGCAACAAACGTAGTCACGTACTCAATTTACGACAGGACATTCTACGCCGGTGGATTTTCCATCGTTGTCAGACTCGGCTTGAAGAGCCATCCACACATTCCCGGCGACAAACTGCGCAGGTATGCCCGTGCTCGTAAAAAGCTTAAAAATGAAATCAATGACGGAGGAAAAAAACCGAACGCGAAGCTGCTCGCAATTACTTTGTTTTCCTGTCCCGTGAAAAAAGGCGTGTCTCCGATAGCGCCGATATTAACCTTACCCATGGGAGGACTTTAAGAGTTGTGCGTGCGACATGGACGGGGCATTTACGGCGTCCAGGAACATTTCGGATTTAATACTTCAACTTCTTTTGTTATCACTGCGGAGTAGCTCGGCTGAAGCAGCTGTTGGACTTTATGTGTTTAAAACGCCGTCCCTTATTAGCTCTTTTATGCCGACTTTGCAGACACTTGGCCGCGATGATGAGTTTTTGACTTTTAATGCCTCTGTGCGTTCAACCACCCTATCTCCCTCCCTTCGCCGGGTCTTAGTTCGTTGTTCTTCGCGACATGTCCGCCGGCACGCTATTCCCAATTCCGAGGTTTACGGCGAAAGGTCCTTCGTTACGAGCAGGCAATCGAGTAATAATTGTTACTAATGATTTGTAAGCAGTGTTCCAGGAATGCGGAGTCAGTGCGTAAGAACTTCGGCGGAAACTTCGGCGGAGGATCGCTGTTTCACGACAGTGCCGACCTCGTTTCTCGCAAACGCTGCCCGGGAACCGCACGAATTAAAATGTCAGGTTCGATCCCATTCTCACGGCTCGCATGTTACCAACAGATCTCTCTGTTTATTTAAAAGCGTCCGGTAATTGAATAATGCGCTCGATACCGCGTCGTCGGTCACGCATGGGCGACACTAATGTATTTCGGTTTTGCGTTGCGGTACGATCGAATGAATCCAACTTTTCTACGATTTTTAGAGCGTGATGGAGTTGGGACAAATCGTGATCTTTCGTTTTACTTTTTTGGTTTCGTCAGGGAAATTACTTTGTTTCGGGGAATTTTTGATGTTAGTGTTAGGCAAAAAGACTACGGAAGCGCTGGTGATGAATGTTAATTTTGTTTGCAAGGAGGCAAAATATTCGCAAGAAATATTCCCTCTGACATCTCAAACGAATTCACGCGACCCGTTCGAATTTTGAAAAATTTCTATTCTAATATTTCATTATACACACATATGTAACATTTAATATATTTATTTTCGAAATATATTCAATATTTCTGTAGTATCGTAATTTAGTGGTTACGTTTAGGGCGAGGAGGAGTGTTAGGCTTAGGAGACCGTAGTTTTAAGACTTTGTATTTATGGTAAGCAATAGAAGAGAAACGTTGGCGAAGGCCGGGTCAGATGGGAAAAACCCTTGGCGACGGAGAGCCGGCGGATGCGATTGTCACGTTTTTGGAAAGGCAGGCGTTGTGTCGAAAGAGCGTATTTGGAGTGGACAGAGTGTGTTTGAGAGTCGTCGAGTGAGGAGCGTTGCGAGTTGTAGAATTAAGTGAAGTAGTTGTAATCCTAGTTGTAGATACGGTACGCGATATTTCCTGTTTTCATCATGTTTAGTTCTTTCCTAATCAATACATATTCTATATTGTTTAAATATTGAACAAATTTCTACATTTCAATATTTTCTTCTTCTGAAAAGTTATGACGAATAGTTGAAATCTAAAATAACAGAGAGATCGAAAGAACTAAAAAATGTCGATGTATAATTTTCAGTCGATTAAAATAATTACTGAAGGAAAGAACCGTCCCTCTAGTTTCTATTGCAATCGACGCGAACAATTTTTATTCCGCACAAAAATCTGCAGTCTAATCGTTACATTCGATAAGCTCCCAATCACTATAACTATGAAGCAGATCAACGATATTATACATCATCTCTCGACGAAATCGTCGGTGGAGGGGCGGGGAAGTGGGGATGTCGGAAGTCAAGTTAAATGAAGAAAGTTGCGCAAACCCCGGTGTAACGCTCGATGATGCAGCCGGTCACGTTTCCGAGCTTTCCGCCCCCATTGCCAGCATTCCGTGGCTTATCAGCGAGCTGAACGGTTTACGCGTTCGTATTGGTACCCACCACAAAAGGAAGTGGCGCTGCGTAAATCGTCCGCTCGAGAGTAAGTTAAATCTTACTTATCTTTCGTCAGCACCGGTTTTCTTTATTTCTTTCGTGTTTTTTTTCTTTCCTTGGTTTTTACGATCGGTGGGCCACGCGTCGAAATTCGCTGTCGGCCCGTCGAGAATACGATACAGTGGCGCACGGTTAAATTTACATGAAATACGCGCTGTTGAATTTACGTGAAATCCGCACTATTAAATTTAAACGAAATTCGCGCTGTTGAATTGATGTGCAATTTGAACGGTTAAATTTACACGAAATTCGCGCAATTAAATTTACGTGAAATCCGTACTGTTAAATTTATACGAAATTCGCGCAGTTAAATTTACGTGCAATCCGTACTGTTAAATTTGCACGAAATTCGCACAGTTGAATTTATGCCCAATCTGTACGGTTAAATTTACACAAAGTACGCACAGTTCAATCCTCGCAGGTAAATTTACAAGAATTTCGCACAGTTGAATTTCCGCAAATTTGGCACAGAATAAAATTCACACGAATTTCGTACGTTTAAATTCACACGCGATCCGTACAGTTAAATTTACACGACCTGGATCGACTTCTTTCCCACCATGGTGCACAAGCGAAACAGGAACCCGCGAAAAAACCGCGAGTGTCTTATTCTTTCGACGATCACTTTCGTCGGACCATGCCAGAGTTACCTCCTGCCAGAAAAAATCGTCGGTACGATTAAAGTAACATGCTGGTCTGCGAAATCGACGGTCAATTTAACCGTGCTCTGAAATGTCGGGCGCGTTTGTGTTTGTTTTCCATTTTATTGCGGCCGAGGGAAGCGCGTCCGCGAGATTATGCCGGCGACACAGGCCTGGGTCACGTCCCCGGTTTATGGACCGGCCGCGTGTCGCGTTCTCCCGCGACAACGTATCGAGCCAGCGGCGGTGGCGGCACTCGAGGAAATTAATTGGGCGACACTCGAGGAAAAGCGGTCAGATATAATTATCCGCGCTAGACCGCGGACGCGTCGGCACCCTCTCCTTTTGTTTCCGTCTGGCGCCCCCGCGCGGTTCCGGGTTTCCATTCACAGGCCGGAACCGTTGATTAAAACAAGAGCCGTTCGGAAACCGTCGGCAAACGAATTATCGCGTTTAAACGGCCCCGGGATTTTCTGTTCTGTCGATTTCCATGGAAACGGGGGATACGTCTGAGGTAACGCGATAATAACGTTATTCCCGGGGTAAAGAGATTCCGTCGGACAGGCGTTTCGGCTCGCAGCGAAACCGATAATGCTGAAATAGGAACACATGTAACTTATAATCCGAGCAGGCGAATTGATATCACGACGGGACCGTTGGCGCGCGGACTCGACCCTATGATGCAGCCGTAGAACGCGTACATCTGTATCGCGAATATTACCGCAAGCTGCGGGGCTAGATACGTCTAATTTTAGGACCAAACACGGCTAAGTTTGATACAGTATGAAGTTCTCGCGCAATTAACGTCGTTTCAGATCGGCGCTCTGTAACCCTAGATTTGCATTTGATAAAACCGGTTATACACGCGTCCCATCACATTTTTTTTGCGAGCTCTATTCCGATTTCCCGCGCGAATTTATGAACGTTCCAATGGAATCTCTACGATCTTGTTATTTATTTATTTTAGATCGTTCACGATGGCATCATTTTCGATTACATTTGATTTACGCAATGTGTACGAAAATTTACGTTAGGTCAGCGAAAATTATACTGCGGCGTGAATAATTATAGAATCAAATTAATTTTTATGTTTTTAGTGGTATTTGAATTATAAGTATATTTGTATATTTTTATAATAACAATAGTAATAGGAAATACGAAGTATGCAAATATGATATTACGTTAAACGTTGCACTGAGTCTATAATTACAGCTGATTATGTAATAAAATAACTTTGAAATTTATAACCTTGACATAACATTACATAACCTTTTAACGAAGTTCTAATCTTTACATAACCGAACGTAATATTTACAAAAGCTTACATAGGCTTTACGAAAATTATACCGTGGTGTGAATAATTATAGAATCAAATTAACTTTTATATTTTTATTGGTATTTAAACAAAAACTTATTTGTAAATTTCTATGTTAGGAATAATAAAAAATAGAAGTATACAAATATAATACCATATTAAAAGTTACACTCAGTTTACAATTACAGTAATATCTCTCTAATTGACGCTCAGATTGTTCACAAAAATGGACAACTTTGGAAGAGGAGATACGATTCTTCGAGCCTTGTAACTCGTTTTTTATGGTTATCGATTGTTACTAACTATTAAACCGAGCTACAAGGCTCGAAGAATCGTATCTCCTCCTCCCAAATTGTCCATTTTTGTGCACAATCTCAGCGTCAATTATGGACACATTACTGTACATTTGATTTTACGTAATATTAACAAGAGCTCACACAATTCTCCCTTCTGAAGAAGATTCCCCGAAGATTGAACGACCCTCGTGACAAACGAACGGCTTCGCACGTAATGAAAATAATTAATCGTCGCTCCGAATATTCGGGTCAGTGCCACGAATTGACCGTGTCGAAGGGTCAACGTCGTAAACGCTACGGGGACGCAACAGTTTAGTGTGAATCCGGCCACCACGAAGGTGACGCGGATATGCTTCCTCGCCCGTTCGGGCATACACGACTAAATTTCTATCTACTTCCAGCGGCCCCACGTTCAAGGGAAAGGGCCGAGGAAAAATCCGCACGTGCCATTGAGACGTTTACAATGGACGAGTTCTTTAGCCGCCAGCGAATTTCAGTTTCCATCCATCTGCAGGCGTCCACGGGGAACCACGGGGAGGCAAACTCGTGACGCGACGCCTCGCGTCCACTAAACGAAGACCTAGGAAATCGGGATGGGTATTGGAGTCAGGATTTTTCCTACCGGAAGTCCTTTAACCAAAGGGTTTCCCGGCAGAAGGATGCGAAAACCTGGAAGACTTTTTCCGACGACACGAAGTGTTGTGCCGCCTCAGGCCATTTCCAGCTTCCGCTAGGGGTGATGTCCCGCAGAGCCTCTCTCTGCGGGTCGAAATCCTTGCAGTGGAGAAGGAAGTGGTCTACCGTGTCCGACCCGTGACCACACCCACACGCCTCACTGTCGGCAACCCCGTACGCGAAGAGGCGCGAACGGAAATTTCCATGTCCAGTGAGGACTTGTGTGGTGTAGTGGTTCGGTATCATCCACCCGGCCGCCATCCTTCTCTCGATGCTGCTGAAGAAGGTGAAAGTTGTGCGGCCTTTGTGGGAGGAGTCCCACATGGATTGCCACACCCTTTTCACCTCAGCCACGATCCTAATTTTCGCATCGTTGGTTCCCGCTGGGACCACGATGTTACCGATCCTGGCGTCCATATTTCTCCTAACCTGGTAAAGGGCTTTGGCCTGTTGTAGCTCAAGTCCGATGGGGGGGGGGGGGGTACCGGCCACCACGCACATGCTATCCCACGATGACCGGCGATATGCACCAGTTACCGAAATGAGAGCACGGCGCTGAGCGGCTCCGAGTATTCCCAGCTCCCCTGCCTTGCACCCTCCGGCCCATCCGGCAGCGGCGTAAGTCGCTACCGGGATGAAGACCCCGCGGTACAAAGCCGAGAGTGCTCTGATACCGAGCCCCCATCCTTGTCTCGCCAACCTGCCAAGTTTCGCGAAGAGCGACCCGACTTTGTCGCTGATATATTGACAATGGGATCGGACACCCATGTCCCTATCTAAGTGGACGCCTAGGTATCTAACTGTGTTCTTGAATTTAATTGACCTCGCTCCGATCCGAATGACCGGCGGTCTCTTCTGAAAATCTACTTTCGATACGCGGACTGCTTTCCTTTTTCTATCGGGACGCGATCCTCCCCGTCGGCCTATTTTTTCCCTATCTACGTACCCATTCCGGAGTACGATCGCTTCCGATTTCGAATCGGATATCTCTAATTTAGCTGTCCTGCACCAACCTAGGATCTGGTCGACAACGCGTTGACCCTCGATCTCTAGGTCTCTGCGGCTATTTCCCCCCACGAGGACGATGAGGTCGTCCGCGTATGCTACAAACCTATTCTCAATTGAGGTTTCGAGTAACCTCAGGAGACCGTCGAATATAAGGTTCCAGCACGCGGGGCCGAGGACGGAACCTTGCGGGCATCCTCTTGTCGCGCGCTTGGAGATCCTTTCTGTTCCTACTGTGAGACTGACCTTGCGGTCCTCGAAGTAATTGGAGACTACCTCGAAGACGTTGCGCGGACAGTCTCGATTCCTAAGACTACCTAACACTAGGGGCCACCAGACGTTGTCGAAGGCTCCGGAAATGTCGAAGAGTAGTGCGATCACATGCCGATGTTCGATCTCATCAACCATGCGGCGCAACTCGACAATTGCATCTTCAGTCGACTTTCCGCGCGTAAACCCGTACTGTCTGCTGGAGATGCGTCCCGTCGCCATCGCCGTCTGCTCTAATCTGCTCTTAAGGAGCTTCTCAAATGTTTTCCCGATCACGGAGAGGAGGCATATCGGTCGGTAGGACTTTGGGTCCTTCTCGTCCTTTCCTTCGCCTTTCAGGAGGATTCTCAGAGAGCCCACCTTCCAGGCGGAGGGGAAGACGCCCCATTGAAGGCACCCATTGAATAGTCGCGTGAGTTCCCCGAGGATTGTTTTCGCGGAGGCCTTCAGGACCTGTACCTCAATGAGGTCCGGTCCTGGCGCCTTTCTATTTCCGAAGGAACGAATTGCTCCGGCCACCTCCACCAAGGAAAAGGGCGAGGCGTCGGCGGTATTCGGGGCAATTCGCGCCTCTTCCCGGAGAACCCTTTGTGTCGGCGAGTCGAGTTCAGGTCGGTCGTCAGGGACGTGGGCTTCCAGAAGCTCGCTGGCGGTTTCCAGAGCACCGGTTGTGCTTTTATCGTTGCGCCGGTGTGTGCTTAATACTTTCTCTACACGGAGTTAATTTGCCTGGAGCTTGTATACGATGCCCCAGGGCTCCGTGTTCCCGTTCGACGTCACGAAGTTTTGCCAGCTTTCCCGTTTCGCCCTCTTCACCTTCCTGCTGTAGTTCCGCAACGAAGTACGGTACTCCTGCAGTTTTTGGAGGCGGGAGGGTCCGTCTATCGTCTTCTGGGAGGCACGCCTCTGCCTGTACACGGCCTTTTTGAGCTTTGTTAGCTCTTTTGTCCACCACGGGTTGGACTTTCTAAATTTCCTTTTCCTAGGCATTGACGCGGTGCAGGCGTCAGTGATGACGGCTGTGAGCGTCTCTGCCATCCTACCTACATCTTCCACCGACCTCAAACTCAGGACTTCGAGCCTCGACCGTGAGTGGTCGGACAGGGCCTCCGAGAACCGCTCCCAATCCGCTCGACGAGTGTCGAACCGAGAGTTCGCTGCTTCCTGATTTCCCGTCGCGGCCCTAGGTGCCCGCAGTCGGATGTCGATGGCATTATGATCACTAGTCGCCCATTCGCTTCTTATCCTCCATTCTTTAATATAGGGGACCATGGAGGGGGATGCCAAGGTAACGTCGATGTATGACGATCCTGTTGGCGTCCAGAAGGTGGGTGGTTGACTAGCGTCGTTAGCTATAGTTAATCTAAACGCGGAAACTAATCTTTCTAACTGCGCTCCCCTCTCGTCTGTGCTGTGCGGGCTCCAGAGCGAGGATGGCGCATTCGCGTCGACAGAAATTATCACTCTCTTCCCCCTCAATGCCAGGAGTACCGTTTCCAAGTGCTTGAGGTGCTTCTCTATCTCTTCTTGGTATTGGAAATAATGGGATACCGCGTAGAAGGAGAAGCCGGGGGTCAGCACCTCCGAACATGCGCAGTGCGGGTTACTGAGCTGTGAGATGAACGTGACCTCAAAGTGAGGGTTGGGGATGGCGACAGCGGCCCACGTGGAGTGGGTTTTCACCGCCGCCACCCTCACTCCGGTCCCTAATCCGTTTACCCTATATTCTGCGCCTTGCTTTCTGACGTTTAGTTCCTGCAGGAGCAGGACGTCCAGTCGCTTTTGCGCTATTAGCTCCCTAATTTCGCCCGTTACTACAGCTGAACGTCGCATGTTCAGCTGTAGGATCCTAATTCCCGTGGCTACGTTCGCGATCGCGGGGCCGCGGTTTCGCGTTGGGGTTGGGGGGACGCGGGGGTTGTTTTTCCTATTATTCCCTATATTCGTAGCGTCGCACCTTACGAGGTGGACGCGGACGGCGCGAAGACCGATCCCGTCCAAACGTATACCCGAATCTAGTCCTATTGTATTGCCTAGGTCGTTGCCAGTGTCCCTCCTATCCTTAGCGGTTAATTCGGCCACAGGGACCCCAGGGACGGGAGTCCCTGTGTCCGAGGCCCTAAGTTTGTATTTTTTGTCTGGCATTAATTGGTTTTTAAATTTCCTACCCGCCTTCGTCCTTTCCCGTTCGTTTTCGTATCGTGTCCGTTTGAATAGCATTGGTCAATTGTGGATGTACGACTTTCGGCTGGCGATTTCTTCTTGTTTTATTTGGGCACTACCTCCCGTTAGGGCACTACTCCCTTTTCTTTTCTGGGCTCCACCCTGCCCTTTGGCTCCACCAGACCTTTGGTTTACGTATGGGCACTACCTCCCATTTGGGCACCACTCCCTTTTTCTTTTCTGGGCTCCACCGGACCCTTTATTTTATTTGGGCACCACCTCCCTTTTTCTCTTATGGGCTCCACCCTGCCCATTGGCTCCACCGGACCTGTTATCGCCTGGCCTAGGCCCTACAAACACCCTACTTGGCTCTGGGAGGTGAGGTCGCCGACCCTCAAGCGTAGACACACAGTCAGGCCCCAGTCCTTCGCAGTGGCAGCATTGGTTTCCCCCGAGGTTTATGGCCGATTGAGCACATTTATTTAACCATGCCCCTCGAGGTACTCATAGCGGGAACCACGGAGAGGTCGCTGCTTGCTAGCCATGCACCCCTTTGTCTGGCTTCAACGTACTGACCTTTTTGGTGGTCCACTTCCACGAGAAAAGGGATACATTAGCAACTCCCGCCCGGGGACGCAACATGACGCGTCGCGTCGGGGCCATATTTTGTCGTGGATAAATTTACGCGTGACACGCTGTTAAATTGACCGTGTGCGACTGAGATACGCCGAATTCCGTGGACCCGTGTCGCGGCAAATGCATTAGGGTAGCGCGGACTGACGGACCACCCCGTATCGAGGGACGCGGAGAAAGCTTGCGCGTCCTATGTTTTAAGAGGAAAATGGTAATGTCGAAAAGGGTCAGACCTGCGCGGTTTTGGCATTCGCGAGCCGCAAAACGTTGGCTACTCTGCGTTGTAAATCAAGATTCCCTGCATCGGCGACCGGAAACGGCGTCTGCCCCGCACAGATTCATGAAAATTCACGCGTTTTCACCGCCGGTTTCCCGCATCTGCATCGCAAATGCGGGTCGATGGATACTTTTCCGTGGCCGCGACACGGCCGTCGATGGAACCCCGATGACAGCGCTAATTAGTTATCGCTCTAAATATTCTAAATAAGGAACGTCGCCGAGAATTCTCTATTTTCATCGGAAATATTGTTGCGCTTTTATTTTATTTGCACGGTAGAATCTGGATTATCCGAAACTGCAATATCTGATTATTCTAAATACGACTGCATATTCGAGCATGCACTACGAACTTGCACTACGATTTCTTTCTGCACTGAATTAACACTTCTTCGTTTTCATAATTTGTCTGATAATAATAATCTATCATTCGTAAACTTTGATCACAGTTGAATCAAATTTTGTTTCGATTTGCAGGAAATGAATAGCACAGTGGAGACTCTCTTATCTCAAGGTTTATGTTTGTAATATTTGCATTTATGACGAAAGCAACTAGGTCGAATGCAGCATGTTGTAAATGCAATACAAAAATTCAACAGTATAACAACGTATAATAACGTTCTCGTTATTATTAACTGAATGGAACCGTTGAGAATGAAAATAAATTTTCATTTAACTCCTGTTCGCTGCGATCGAGATGGAGAATTTTTATTTTGCATTAAGATCCGCGGTCTACTCGTAATAAAACCGGTGAATTTCCTCTGCGAGCAATCCGTGAGTCTTGACAATAACATTTTCCAACGTTGCAGAATCTAATTCTAAAGGACGGTATGCAGGTTGATAGCCATTTTTCTCGGTTTCCGCCATGAACGCATTACAGTAAATTTCCCCCAATTTTTCAACAGCTTGTGAACAAAAGTGAACGATTTGGGAGGAGGAGATTCGATTATTCGAGCCTCATGGCTCGTTTTTAGAACAATAATAATATTTATATAATTATAAAAACGAGGTACAAGGCTAGAATAATCGTATCTTGCCTTCCCAAATTCTCCATTTTTGTTTACAAGACGAAGGAAAATTAGGGAGAATTTAATGCACTAATCAGATGATCGTCCGCACTTGAATTACGGGAATCAATGAGACGTCATTGGGGCTTTTAATTGGGTGCCATAAAGTGGCAAGTACGGGGACAGTATCGCAATATTTTCGTCGGATTTTTATCTGCGATATTTCGGCAAATTAATCGTTACAATGCCGGGCGTTCTGTTGCGCGTGATGAACGCGGAGACGGATAATGAAACGGGTAACGAACAGTTGCGCAACGTGCGCGTTGCGCGAACGTTAACCGCGTTCCTACGAAAATAAAGAAAATTCAGATATGATAGAGCGATTGTTTGAAAAATTTCGCGGGACGTGCGCGTTAATGCTTGTCAGGACATATCGGCACGCGGACGCCGTTGGATCAGCATCGACGTATGCAAATTTATTATATACGGTGTAAATATATACGCGTCCACTTAACCATAACTGTACAGAGTATCGAAACTTCTCAATGTCGTTTCGACAATGCTGAACTTTCCTGGCACGAATGTTTTACCGATAAATCAGCGATGACATTGAACGCAATGCATTTCGTGCTGCTTGCATTTTGATAATTTATAGCATTGCTATCTACAGTGTTTACACTTGAAGTCAACTTCTACATAAGTCTCACTTCACTGCATAATTAAATCGCTGTACCTTCTTTACTAGATGTCAGTTGTTATTAAATATATTAAGGTTTTAATTTCTCTCAAAAATATATAAGTTAAAATTTCTAATTGAACTTGTATTAAAAATTTATTATAATTTAAAATCTCTAATTATATTTCTCTCTCCATTGGAAATGTACCAAGATATTAAATTTCTATTAAATTCTATTACAATTTAAATCTATATTAAAAATTCGTTATAATTAAATTTTATATTCATAATCTACTATAATTCGTATCACCCCTATTTAAAATTAATTATTCTGAATCTCTGTTAAGAAACTAATGAAGCTTAATTTGCGAATTTGATGTGTCTGTGATAAGTACACCGATTGTGTTACTTTACGTTGCCACGCTCGGTTATTACGGGAAGCAAGCGACCACAAATGCATTTGTCGCTCAACGTACTCCTCTTTTTTTCAATTTCGAACCGCCCGCTGTAACATGCGACAACTCGTTTAGATGTTATGAGGATGCTTCCCGTTGTCCCATTTTTAACAGCAATTAAAGTATCGTGAATTTCCTTGCAATACGAGTCGTCCTAACGTATTTACTGTGTATACGAGACTGTGCATCATGTATCTAGGCGTTGCCGGCCCGAGAATAACGCTCGCAGTTTTCCATTGATGTTTTCATGTTCGCACTTTATTTTCTTCTTTTCCATTGTGTGCTTAGCAGCGTCGGAGAACTGCATGTTGACGATTTCCCGAACTCACGGCAGATTTTTCATACCCACTAAGTCACGTATACTGCTTCCGGTGCGGTCTTTTTGCATTTCACCGGTCATACAACTCCGTTCGAAATGTTACCCGGCGGATCTGACTTTTGTGAGTTTGTAGCTCGCGGTGCAGCATTAATATGATGCGGTTTTCAAGCAACTGTCACTCAAACACTAACAGCATTATCGAGACCTAAAAATTCGAGAATATAATTTGGACATTCTAGAACATTGTTTTCTTCGTTAAAATTTGATATCCGATATCCAAGTATATTAAATTAATTATTAATTTCTTTCGTTAATATTTACCATTTCGATGGAATATTTCCTACCCTTGATTTATAATTATTGAACAGCGAATATTTGTGCATATTTTCATTATAATTATTTCATGAAAATCGGAAGAAGAAAATTTTCTTTGGGAAAACAGGGAGCATAGAATAATAGAACAGTGCATATTCGTTAATATGCCCGGATTCTTGCATTCTAGAAGCTTGCGTCATAAATACATAAAGATTCGCCGGCTACCAATTAAATCTCACAGATACAACATAATTATATTTGAACTTGATATATCTGTTGAGCCGTTGAAGATCGCCGAAAACGTCTGACGACAGCGATGAGTCCGTGCACCTCGAACCAATATTTGCTCCCTTTTACTGGTTTCGCCAGGTATCTTTGCCGAAATATTGGAAGTCGGGACGTGAGATCCAGGCCACCGATACAGACGGTCTAGGTTTATTCGCGGATGTATTCCTACATTCGTATGCCGAATGCTGCATAAGTCTCGCGGTTGAAATTCACCGTGGGATGCCTTTCGGCTATTTTACCGATTTCCTAAAAATCGCGCAAGAATACACTTTGCGCCGGGTGTAAGTAGACACAGGGCATGAGCATCGGCTGGTTATCGCTCCAGTATGCAGAAATTGGAATTCGTTTGTTGCGAAATCTAAAGCCGGATACCATCAATTTATTCACTTAGAAATGAAGTTTTTTGCGCATTTTTGTCACGTACCGTCGGCGTTGGCATTTCCAAATGATTGATCGGACATCAAGAAATAGTGTAGAAAATGATTGGAAACATTCTATTTAGTTTTCATCCAATTTCCTTCCCTGAGATATTTTTTATTTTGCACGTGATTTGATTTTGCACCTCTTTCCAGGAGTCTGACATATGGGGTTTGGTTACTTTAGAGTGCTGTAACTTTGCGAGAAAAAAATTAAAGAAGAAGGATCGAACTTTACTCTACTGTAAACGGCATCCCCGGAAAAAATTTGACAAAGTCCGTGCGTTTCTTCAAACTTGGCAATTTTCAATATGATAAACAGGGATTCAGATTTAAATAGTTACAGTGGCGAGAGTGCGTAGAATATAAAATTGAGAAATATCGTCTTAAACTAGAGGTTTCAAGCTTTAATTTGAAATAAAAATCAATGATTTTTCGCGAAGTTATCGTCAGTCAAAGTTGACCAATTCCCATCCGATATGTGCCTATGCTGTAATCTTTCGGAGCAGTTTATTACCATAAATCTCAGTTATTAGTATCAAATTCTACGAGCCAAAATTCTTGCAATTAGCACAAGTACATAAATACTAATTTCAGAACCTAATATTTCAAGATTGCCCGCCATTATACACACATTATCGCGTTTTGTTTCGTGTTTATTTCATCGGGACTTCGGAATCGGTTCTCCCAGCCAACGATTGAATATCGAGTCGGGCAATCGTGGTATCCTTTAAATTTAAATTTGACGCTTAAGATGGGGATCGGAGGTAATAGAGATGGAGTTCGGGTGAAGTATGCGTTATGGAGGGCGGGGGAAGGGAGAAGTACGAGTAGGAAAACTGGCTGATTCATAATCGGGAATGGACTGCGGAACAGCTAATTCCGAAAAGTAGTTGCTCTCGGCGCGGCGGGAGCAATAAAGCTGTTACGCGCAACTATTCCTCAGTTCTGCTTTACACAGTTGCCTATGCGATAACACGACCACGATAAATAAATGCTGGAATGATCGTTTCTGAGCTTTCGAATTCAGATATAATCGCGGTCTATAAATTCTCTAACTCGCCGCTTCGTTCCGAGCGGATCCTTGCCAGAGGAAAAGGAACGCAACAGAAACTAGAGACTCTGTTCGGGACGTTATTTTCGATTATTTGTGGCCGAACCGTGCTTAAATAAGCAAACGGAAAGCGGTCGTACTTGAAAAGCGAGCTTCGGAATTATTCAAGGAAATCTCTTCAACGAACAATCGTTAAATTAATACACGGACTGTAGATTTTATGTGAAACGAGTCTGCGAGAACGTTTAAGGAATTTAATCATTAACTTAACCCTTAATTTAATCCTTAATCTTGAGTTTTTACAAAAATGATTTTTACACTGGGGTCATGATAGACCCGACGGAAAAACTTTAAAAACGCTTTATTGATATTATATTCTTAGCTAATGAAATCATGTGAAATTAATAATTAAACTTTTACTACAATGAGAAATAAAAATACAATGACGGGATTATTCATCACTTCGATATTTCAGATAGAAAGTACTGTTGAACTATTTTCAACTTGCTAGTATTATTAAGAAATTAAGTGTGTATTTCTCTCTATTTAGCTTCTGTATCATGTAATTAGTGCAGACAATTTTTATCTGCATAAAATCTGCATAAAAATCTGCAGTCTAGTAATATATTATCTTATTTGCATACACATTATTTGACAAAATTATTTGCTATTTTGTGTTAATATATAACTAGTCTTTCTCTAGATTATTTCATTATTGGAGAGAGAGAGAGAGAGAGAGAGAGAGAGAGAAAGTAAGAAAGAAAGGAAGAGAAAGTGAGAGAAAGAGAGAGAAAGAGAAAGAAATCCATTTGAAATAACGTTCTATTTAATAAAATAGATATCATCGAAGCTATTGATATCGATTTCTCGCAGCAGAGGTTCGAGATACTGTTTCTCGTCTGAGGTACTGTCTATTTAGCTGGTTCCGTGTGGTTTTACAGGAATCCCTTAGGAGCGAGCCAGGTTCAAATCAGGCAAACTTGGAGCTAAGTTCGCGGAACTCGATCCCGCCAGCGAATATTCATTAGGACCGTATTAATTATGATCAGCAAAGTGTTTAACTAATTAGCGCTTGTTCGGATGCGGAACTGGGAAGATGAAATTGTACCGCCACCGCCGATATCAATTATCCTGCTGGAGACAGAATTCTTGATAAGATAATCGGTATGTAACCGACAAAGGATGAAGAATATGTTCAAAAAAATATGACTGAACTAATTACAGTGCGAATTTTCTGCATTCGTGAATTACATTTTCAAACTAATATTAATTCTTATATCAATATAGCAATAGCATCAATATAGCCATTAATTATATTAATATTAATATATGCTATATTGATATACAAATTAATATTTGTTTGAGTAGTAGTATATTACTAGTATATTAATATAAATATATTATATACTATATATAAATTTACTAATATATTAATATATACTAGTTAATATATAAAAATCTTTCTTTACACGTTAAATAGTTAACTAGGAATAGTTAATTAAGTCGGTAAGTGAGCTGTGAATTCTACTCGAACACAAAAGTGCGTTAACAAAGGACAAACACTTTGGTTTGGAAACAGCGAGGCAACTGAATGTATTCAACACCTATACAGAAGTTTCGGGAAGTTTAAATACTTTATAACAGGGCTATCGATTAATTCTCTTTCAAATCCATGTTTCATTTCACTGTGTTTCGAGAGACACGCCCTTTTAGGAGTAACCAATCCTTTTCAACGGATTGTGTCGAGAGCAATGAAAACTGGAGTGATTGATCTGTAGTGTGGTTCCAAAGAGGTAAATTAAAAATTGATGACAGTCGCAGAAATGATACCGTAGGATATCAACTGCGGAGATGTGGCAAGCTTCATCAAGATACATATTTGAGCATTCGTAGGAGACTCTTTCGCTGTGTTAGAAACGTCGAGCATTGCCCGGGAAAAGCTAGGAATTCATCGGAATCATTTCGCTTACTCTCGACTATTCTCACTTCGTATCATTTGTGCCATAAATAACCGGAAAAATAATAACTGTATAATATATAATTAATAAATAATAAATACAATTAATAATAATAATATAATTAGTAATAAATAATATATATACAATTAACTGTATATAAATAATAAAACATATTACATTTTCTAATTGCAAAATAAACAAAATAAAACTGTATAAAAATTGAATACATCTCATTCGACAAATATAAATTTAATTGTGCCCGAAAACGAACCAAAGGCACAGCAATTGGTCACCCACCGCACAGTAACCGGTTCCGCTAGCCTCCGATTATTTAAAATAGCGTTCACGTTCGCAAACCGATGCGTGAAATATCCGATGGTCAATCACCGTAATCCAATGAAAGCCCGCAACTTCATCAGCCGGCATTTTAAGCGTCATAACTACCTCCGTTAAAAAAAAAAGAATTGACGTAACTCGCGGAGTGTACGGATGATACGGTGGCCGTAGTCTATCCCGTTGAACAGGGTCTGTTCCAAAGCGTCGGCGAGCTCAAAGGTAGCCGCGCTCTCGGATCGGTCACGTAATTAAAATGGCACATAGACCGAGGCCGGACGAGAAAAGCCAGCGAAAGAAGGCTGGCCGCAGCAGTCCGATAACGATATTCGCATCCGGTTCCGTTCTACCCTCAAAGCAAGTAGGTTGCACCTGGCGGCGAGCATCGACGCGAACGAACTGGAAGCGGTTATGCAATGTTTCTCACGACGACCTATCGCGATCATGAGCTGACGCCCTCGGTTGTCGCTACACGTGGGATCAAGTAGGCGCATACACTGTCGTTCATACCTATTTGGATCCTTTTAATAAGCTTCGCTATTTTTGCCAGTATTATTTGAATTTATTATAGAAAAACTGTCGGTTAGGATGTAATGATTTACAGAGACTTAGGATTAGCAGAGGGAAATTCACAGCAACCCGAAAATTGGCATTTTCAGGAGAAATTACTGTAGTTATGACGACTGTTCAGCGGTCTTAGCATGCTAACATTGACAATTCGATGTTAATTAGTTCATCACTGCCAGATTACTGCTAAACGAAATTTGCAACCTCGAAATTCGAGTTTCCAGCACCAAAAACAGATTTCCGCTTCGCAATGCGACGTTTCGCGACTCGCGGCTCGCGCTGGTTATAATGAGTTCAGGGGCGTAAATTATGTCAAGTTGCGGGATCTCGGCAATCAGCCACAAAGCGGATTACAGGAGCGTTTATCTTCCGGATAAACTCGCGGATATCAAGCGGGATCGGCGACGGTAAATATTGTTCGGCCGCGTTTTCGGTGGAGCGCGCAACATCTAATTGCGAGCGCGAATGTTGGATAATGCCGCGGATCTGGCCTTTTTGTTTCGCATCGGCTCGTTCCCGCTTCAATTCACCTTCATCCGCATCGATGCGCCCGACACCTGGATTTACGGCTAAACTAGCGAGCAGCCCGTTGTCTATGGGGGAGAGAAAAAATGGAAAGCCCGGTCCCCTCTCGCTGTCAACCCTTGGGCATCGTTCAATTTTGCTTTTATTTTTCACGCTCCCGTACGATTTCGGCCAAAGGTGAACTTATCCGTTAATACCTGCGGGATAATGCGTCGAGTTCGTGCGAAAATAATTGCGGTTTACGAACGGTTTTTATCGACTTCTGTTGGTTTTTGCCGGTTTTTATCGGGCTCCGTTTGTTTTCGCCTGTTTTTAGCGATTCGAACTCCGAGCGGTTATTTTGAAGCGACGTTTTATCTGATTACCTTCGTAGCACGTTGATTTAAAGCGCGAAAAGTTCTAGCCAGTAGCAGCGTTTTGCTTTTCGATTCGACTGTCGGTATTAGATTGTCCTTGTAATTCTAGCGAAAATGGTGGAAGAGTTTATTTTTTCACGAGTTTGTTACATCGGTTTGGATTGGGGTGAAAAGCTGCAGAAACTGCTGGAAGTAATAACAAAGCGTTTGTTCGGTAAAAAAATCAAAGACATTTTTGTATTATTCGTCTAACAAATGATGCTGTTGTAAATGTTGTGTCATACTTAAACGAAACCAAATTGTTTAGCGAAATTATATAGTAATTTGAGAAGCCTTAATGAAGAAAATAATGTAAAAATGTAATGCGAAACTATTGTATATATTACGTTACATGTAACCCTACACATATTATCCAATAAATGATCGCTAATTGCTATTAAGCAGATGCGACATTAAATTAAAAAACAATGATTCCGTTGATAGCAAATACGTGTCTCTATTTCGAACAATATCAACTTTTTATTCTGATAATTTTTGGAATGTACGGTGTTAGAATTGTATAGTGTTTTGCCTGTTAGTGTTCGTTTAAATAAATGATCAATGCTTCGAATCTGATAATTGTCTAGGAACCGTTTTTATTCAACACTGATTTGATTTCCATCGTTGAGAGCATTGGCACCGTAGTTGGTTTAAAAATGTCTCTGATCATTCTTTTCCCCAATTCGCGTGGCCATTGCGATATGTACGTGTGTCGGAGAAAAAAACGGTGAGAGCTAAATTTGCGAGAGAAGTTCAGTTGTTCAAGGAGCTCGGGAGAAAATGTGATCGATAAGTCTGAGACTCGAAATACAGTGAATCAGCGGTCGACGTGTCCGAGGCAGTCTTCGGGGTAGTTTTGAAGTGCAGGTACACGCTATTAGAGAATGTTTTCGAAGAGAAGTACATCGATGGAAGTTTAAGTTAAAGCGGTGCAGCGATTACATGTACCGCGGTAAACAATGTCAAGAATTGAGTCCCGAGATTGTCCGAACGTTGAGGAAACATCCGTAAAAGTTTCTAGCGCTCTGGCGAAACAATTTCATCGAAAGTAGATCATCATCATCGTTAGTAGATCCATTTATATTCTTTTGTCATTATGTCTAGGCTGTCGATTTTGTGCATCTATATAATAATAATAATAATAATGAGTAACCGCAATTTGAAACTGTAAAATAATTGAAAGCAGTTAACAGTATCGTAATACAATCGATTTACTAAAACAATCAAACGGAAAGGATTCGCTAAGTAATTACAATTTGTTGCGACAAATGCGGAAAGTTTTTATCGTGCATAACAATCCCCAGCCAAATTATTGTACATTATATATTTTTCCCACTTATCGAATAGATTCGATTTGATATGACGAGTGCCTCTTTTTGCCAGAGATATAAATTAATAATATATCAAGCTTTAATATGAATGATCAAGGAAAGTTATTATGCATTGAAGTTCTCGGCAACATTCACAGCAAAGAAAAGCTGCACAATTAACCTCCGATAATTGCCAGCGGAAAGAACTTGTAAAATATTCATTCGACACTTCTCGGTCATTATTATCGTTCGGTTTATTCTTGTGTTAGGCCTGTAATTTTACCGGGCCCGGTTGACCCCGGCGATCATACTATTAAAACTATTTATCTGCTCTCCTCGGAAAGTTTTCCGGGGATGAGTATTGTACTTTCCCAAAGTTATCTGGAGTACCCAGCGGGGTCTTTCAACGGTCTCCTTTCTTTCATCTCGGTCGCATTTTTCATCGACTCTTATCAGTATTAAGTCGCGTGACTAATATCCCACGGTTCCTAGCTGTTATACTTATGCAGTTTCCGTTTGTATCTTCTTCACGAGTAAAATACTCCGTTTACGTGAGGACTCGCGACACCGTTGTTTTATGGCGTTATGTTTTGCCAAGGAACTTTCAACACGGGTCGTGCGTTAAATCCGTAAGAATCCTCGGCGCGGGTATTTAATATTCATGTAATTTCTCTTTACAAGTTGGTCTTGCAAAGTCTAGAATCAGATTACAATTCTCGGCTTCGGCTAGTATTCTGAAAACTCGGTTAAGTTACATTCGACTGTAGCGTTGTATAATTTAGTAAAATGGCAATTCTAATATACTGGCGGTAATGGAATTGTAGTTAAATCTCATTTTTAACACGTTCCGTGCCGAGCTTTTTTTACTCGAATCTTCACACTTTGATATTTTACTAAAACTTGATGTATTACGTGCAATTATTAATTCTCGTACACATAACAACGTAACGAAAACTTATCAACGACCATTCTTGCGGTGGAAATTGATTCTTCGGTTCTAAATTTCTTGTAAACAAATTGTTCAGTTCACTAAGTAAACATGCAAGCGTGTACCATCGATGGTACACGTGGCACGGAACGTGTTAATGATTAAATTATTCGTTGAAGTATATTTTGACTTCTAAATTCTTCTACAAACTGTCTCAAAATTATGGTCTTCGCACCGTCCGCGTCCACCTCGTAAGTTACGACGCCGTGAGCATAGGAAAACTTAGGAAAACCAACCCCCGCGTCCCACAAACCGCAACGCGAAACCGGAAACCCGCGAACGCGACTGAAGCCACGGGAAGTAGGATCCTACAGCTGAACATGCGACGTTCAGCTGTAGTAACGGGCGAAGTTAGGGAATTAATAGCGCAAAAGCGGCTGGACGTCCTGCTCTTGCAGGAACTACGCGTCAGCAGGCAAGGCGCAGGATATAGGGTTAACGGATTATGGACCGGAGTGAGAGTGGCGGCGGTGAAAACCCACTCTCCGTGGGCCGCTGTCGCCATCCGCAACCCTCACTTCGAAGTCACATTCACCTCGCAGCTCAGTAACCCGCACTGCGCATGTGCAGCACTGCTGGCCCCCGGCTTCTCCTTCTACGCGGTGTCGTGCTACTTCCAGCACCGCGACGAGATAAAGTAGCACCTCAAGCACTTGGAGACGGTAGTCCTGGTATTGGGGGGGGGGGGGGAGAATATTAATTTCTGTCGTCGCGAACGCGCAATCCTCGCTCTGGAGCCCACAAAGCACAGACGAGAGGGGAGCGCAGTTAGAAAGATTAGTCTCCGCGTTTAGATTAACAGTAGCTAACGCGACGCTAGTCAGCCACCCACCTTCTGGACGTCAACAGGATCGTCATACATCGACGTTACCCTGGCGTCCCCCTCCATGTCCCCATACATCAGGGACTGGAGAATAAGAAGCGAATGGACGACTAGCGACCACAACGCCGTCGACATCCGGCTGCGGGCACCTAGGGCCGCGACGGGAAATCAGGGAACAGCGAACTCTCGTTTCGATACTCGTCGAGCGGATTGGGAGCGGTTCTCTGAGGCCCTGTCCGATCTCTCACGGTCGAGGCTCGAAGTCCTCAGTCTCGGGTCGGCGGAAGAGGTAGGTAGAATGGCAGAGACGCTCACAGCCGTCATTACTGACGCCTGCACCGCGTCGATGCCAAGAAAAAGGAAGTTTAGGAAGTCCAACCAGTGGTGGACAAAAGAGCTAACGAAGCTCAAAAAGGCCGCGTACCGGCAGAGACGTGCCTTCCAGAAGACACAAGACGTACCCTCCCGCC
The DNA here is from genome assembly GCF_051020955.1 of Megalopta genalis. Taxonomy (NCBI): domain Eukaryota; kingdom Metazoa; phylum Arthropoda; class Insecta; order Hymenoptera; family Halictidae; genus Megalopta; species Megalopta genalis. The sequence continues at coordinate 1,794,708 of NW_027476100.1, forward strand.
TCCAAAAGCTGCAGGAGTACCGTACTTCGCTGCGGAAATACAGCAGGGAGGTGAGGAGGGCGAAACGGGAAAGCTGGCAAAACTTCGTGATGTCGAACGGGAACAGGGAGCCCTGGGGCATCGTCTACAAGCTCCATGCAAATAAACTCCGTGCAGAGAAGGTGATTAGCACAATCCGGCGCAATAATGGAAGTACAACCGGTACTCTGGAAACCGCCAGCAAGCTTCTGGAAGCTCACGTCCCTGACGACCGGCCTGAACTCGACTCGCCGACACAAAGAGTTCTCCGGGAAGAGGCGCGAATCGCCCCGAATACCGCCGACGCCCCGCCTTTCTCCTTGGCGGAGGTGGCCGGAGCGATTCGTTCCTTCGGTAATAAGAAGGCGCCAAGACCGGACCTCATTGAGGTACAAGTCCACCGCGAAATTAATCCCCGGAGAACTCGCGCGACTTTTCAATGGGTGCCTTCGATGGGGCGTCTTCCCTTCCGCCTGGAAGGTGGGCTCTCTGAGAATCCTCCTAAAAGGCGAAGGAAAGGACGAAAAGGACCCCAAATCCTACCATCCGATATGTCTCCTCTCCGTGATCGGGAAGACATTCGAGAAGCTCCTTAAGAGCAGACTCGAACAGTTTGCTGTGGTCCATGGGTCGAGAGTCGACCCGGCCGCACCCGAGGCTTGCGCCCATATCGGCTTGGACCGGCCAGATGTTGTTTGGCCGCCACGCTCCAGCGAGCCACCGCCAGGGGAACCGCTGGCTAGATGTTATGCCAGGATTGGCTTGGAAAAACCCTGCCCTCGACAGTACGCCTCATTGGACAAGTTGGATCTACCTAGTAGGAAGCGACTCATTTAGTCAGCCCTGGCCGTCGCTTGGCGCCGGCCAGCGCTGTCCAGCGGAGACCACGGGGAGGTAGAGTCGCCGGCTTTCGCCCGATCCCGTGCAGGTTGGCTTCAGTCGAGACTGTTGCCGACGAAGCCCCACCGCAACAACACCGAGGTGTTGCCTGTTACCGCGGTCGGGGCTAGCAGACTCGAACAGACGGCGATGGCAACGGGACGCATCTCCAGCAGACAGTACGGCTTTACGCGCGGAATGTCGACTGAAGATGCAATTGTCGAGTTGCGCCGCATGGTTGATGACATCGAGCATCGGCATGTGATCGCGCTACTCTTCGACATTTCCGGAGCTTTCGACAATGTCTGGTGGCCACTAGTGCTAGGTAGTCTTAGGGATCGAGAATCGAGACTGTTCGGGCAACGTCTTCGAGGTAATCTCCAATTACTTCGAGGACCGCAAGGTCAGTCTCACGGTAGGAACAGACAGGATCTCCAAGCGCGCGACAAGGGGATGCCCGCAAGGCTCGCTCCTCGGCCCCGCGTGGTGGAACCTAATGTTCGACGGTCTCCCAAGGTTACTCGTGACCTCAGTTGAGAATAGGTTCGTCGCCTACGCGGACGACCTCATCGTCCTCGTAGGTGGTAATAGCCGTTGAGACCTAGAGATCGAGGGTCAACGCGTTGTTGACCAGATCCTAGGTTGGTGCACGTTGGTACAGGTTACGAGGAACCGACTCGAAATCGGAAGCGATCGTATTCCGGAATGGGTACGTAGACAGGGAAAAACAAAAAAAAAATAGACCGGCGGGGAGGATCGCGTCCCGATAGGAAAAGGAAAGTAGTCCGCGTATCGAAAATAGACTTCCAGAAAAGACCGCCGATCATTCGGATCGGAGCGAGGTCAATTAAATTCAAACCCACAGTTAGATACCTAGGCGTCCATTTAGATAGGGACATGGGTGTCCTATCCCATTGTCAATATATCAGCGACAAAGTCGGGTCGCTTTTCGCGAAACTTGGCAGGCTCGCGAGACGCGGATGGGGGCTCGGTTTCAGAGCGCTCTCGGCCGTGTACCGCGGGGTTTTTATCTAGGTAGCAACTTACGCTGCTGCCGGGTGTTGGGGATACTGAGAGCTGCACAGCGCCGTGCTCTCATCGCGGTGACTGGCGCATACCGCTGGTTATCGTGGGACAGCATTTGCGTGGTGGCCGGTACCCTTCCCATCGGGGTTGAGCTACAGCAGGCCAAAGCCCTTTACCAAGTTAGAAGAAATATGGACGCTAGGTTCGGTAACATCGTGGTCTCAGCGGGAACCAACGATGCGAAAGATAGGATCGTGGCTGAGGCGAAAAGGGTGTGGAAATCCATGTGGGACTCCTCCCACAAAGGCCGCACAACTTTCGCCTTCTTCAACAGCATTGAGAGAAGGATGGCGGCCGGGTGGATGATTCCGAACCACTACACCACACAAATCCTCACTGGACATGGGAACTTCCGTTCGCGCCTCCTCGCGTACGGGATTGCCGACAGTGAGGCGTGTGCGTGTGGTCACGGGTCGGACACGGTAGACCACTTCCTTCTCCAGTGCAAAGACTTCGACCCGCAGAGAGAGGCTCTGCGGGACATCACCCCGAGCGAAAGCTGGAAATGGCCAGAGGCGGCACAATACTTCGTGTCGTCAGAAAAGGCTTTCCAGCTATTCGCAAACTTCTGCCGGGAGACCCTTTGGCTAAAGGGCTTCCGGTAGAACAAATCCCTACTCCAACACCCATCCCAATTTCCTGGGTCTTCGTTTAGTGGACGCGAGGCGTCGCGTCACGAGTTCGCCTCCCCGTGGTTCCCCGTGGGCGCCAGCGGATGGAAGGAAACCGAAATTCGCTGGCGGCTAAAGAACTCGTCCATCGTAAACGTCTTAATGGCACGTGCGGATTTTTCCTCGGCCTTTTCCCTTGAACATGGGGCCGCCGGGGATAGATGGAAACTTAGTTGCGTATGCCCGAAAGGGCGAGGGAACATATCCGCGTCACCTTCGTGGTGGCCGGATTCACACTAAATGTCTCAAAATTATTGTACAAGCGGGAAATAAGGGGTTCGCGTCATTTGAAACAACTTCTTCCTTAGCGAAAATTCAATCCGCGGATTAGTTTATGAGTTATTATAAAAAAACACTGACCAATCGGAGATCGAGTGTGACCGGCGCACCGCACTTGCGCAGCGGCAGTGGTCGTGAGAGTGGGGCGTCAGCCGTACGCGATCTCTCATTGGCCAGAGTTTTTCATTAATAACTCGTAAACGAAGTCGCAGATTGCATTTTGCTAAGGAAAAAGTTGCTTCAAATGACCACAGGAATCCCTCATTTCTCGCTTGTGCAATAATTTTGACATAATCTTGTATAATACATGGTCGTATGCAGAAGGTTCCTTCATTTAGACGCGGCGTTGAAAAGATTAGCAGAGTGTTTATATGAATAGAAATAGAAACATGATAGACAGAAATAAAGTAGATTTAAAATGAGGAAATGCTATTGTAACTAAGACAATTTATAGGTTCCCTCCCGTTTGAAAAGTGTGCGCATGACATAAAGGCATAAAGATCCGCGGTCCAGTTGTAAGATGAAATATGATCTCGTTTATATTGGCTCCGATTACGGTTTCTGTAGATGCCAATTATTACATCGGGACTCTATATCGATTCCATATCGGATTAAACATTCTATCTTCCAGTTCGGTTCTTTCCGCGTGAAACGAACTGTAACGAAGGAAATTAGCTTTCGCGTGCTAGTTTCATTTAACGCATTAATTTATAAACAGGGGGGGGGGCGCAGCTTAAAATTATTGAGTCGGAGCAATTTCGATTCGACAGAGAATTATAATCCACAAAGGAAGGTACGGTTATTTTCTGGATTCCGGTTCATTTTGTTCCCGCATCGTTCAGAACGGTATTCAAACGTGATTGGCAATACAGTAATTACTCCTTGGAGTTACAATAAAATTACAAGAGACGATAAGCGATGATAATTAACAAAGTTAATCGTTGAACAGAACCGGCGACGCATTATCGTTGCGACGAACAAAAATATTCTACGGTCGACCGCCAGAACCGTTGCAAAATTGATAAATATAATGTTGCATTTACATCAAATTGTAAATGGAGAGACAGGTCAAAATATTTTGCACGCGTCGTCGTAAACATGTCACCGGGGTTCTTTCTATCTCTCACGTCGAATCGAAAATAGCAATGATTTTTGAATAATGCGTAAAGAGCGAAACAATATATTATGAGTATATACCGTAAATGAGCATATAACGTAATGTTGTTGTATTTGTTGCAACGTATTTATAATGACAAAACAATTTCGTGGTTAATCATTTGTATATTTTATTAAATTGAATCAAAGATATAAAATATTAAATTCAGTTCTATGGAAAAGTGCAGCTACTTATTTCTTGAAAGCGATATTATTCTTTAATTTTCATTTGATTCCAGCGATCATCGTTATTCGATCGTTTCGCGACAATTAAATATTCGCGCGAGTCGAATTATTTTCCCATTAACGTTCCCGAAGCAAGTATATCATTCCCGTGTGCACCGTGCCTCGGGAAGCCCGGATTGCTTTAACGTGCCATTTCTTTACGTGAAGTTATTACGAAAAAGCTGAATGTGCTTTTTTGAAGCACTATAAATCTCTATCCGTGTGAGCCGAACAGTAAAACGGTCCTCCATCAACGATTAATTGCAATAATGTCGTGTCGAGTGTAAGAAATTTTTCCGGAATCTGTGCTGTACCTGCGAGAAGATTAAATGATAATCCCCGGTTGATTAGGACCAAAACATTGCAACGAAGTTTACATTTTGTCACAATTATGCCTTATCAATGAACAGACGAGCCGACTCTCATCGCTTCTCCGAGAAGAAATATTTCCAGTATTCCGATAAATCCTGGCCCGCGAAGGTTTACCAACCATTAATAACGATACTAATCACTGCTCCCGCAGACTCTATTGCGTTGCCGAAGAGTGAAGGATGGTGAAGCCCCTGTAAGCTCGGCAAATGGAGGCACATACTACACAATCGTGTTTAATATCTAGGTTGGATCACGATTTCGCGCATGAATCGCAGCATCTGGCGCATTTTAGATGCGGATCACTAATATAGCGGGGCACGCGAATTCCTGGTAATTAATTTTCGATTATACAAACATAGCCGGCATACGGGCCGGCGCAATGGCGGGCTTACATCCCGCGCGAGTCTCTGCACTCGGTGGAATCATCGGGCCGTGTATATTTATGAATATTCAGCCGGCGCGATGCGCGCGGTCAATCGATAGTCGGAAACAGGCACGAGAACGGCTTTCCGTGTGGATATCAATGCCCTGTTCAACAGCCACGCCCGACACACCAGCAACCAGCCAGTGACGTCACATCGGACGAGGATCAGGCAGGTAACAGAGGGATAGATAACGCGTCGCTTCAACGATCCCCACCAGGTGAGTGGACATACCAAGACAATGAGTTGATGAGCCCATCCGAATGAATACGAACAATTAGAGAAATAAGAGGCACCGGTGATATGGGAGTCGAGGACTTTATCCGCCAGGTAAGAAGAGCCTGCTCACGAGCAACTCGACCATGCATACTGCTTGACCTAATCTTGGCCGAGAAAATCAAAGACAACGCCTGGGACGCCATTCGATTTGAAACTATCGAAACATACGATGACCTGTATGCCGCGTTGCGACGCAACATTACAGGAGCCGCCTCAACCGAAATCTGTAAAACACGGCTCAGACAAATCCGCCAAAGAGATGCAGAATCGGTCAATTCATACTCCCAGAGGTATAATGGAAAGTGGAATGAACTTCGCTATGCCATCGAAGCGGAGCACAGACTACCCACTAAACGCAGGATTGTGTTGCAAATCGAGGAAGAAGCTGCTGTGCGAACCTACATCAATGGATTGCGCGAAGAATTCGCCAACCGCGTGGAAGACGCGATGCCGCGTAATATCGAGGAGGCACGTACAAAGGCGCTCACAATCGAGCTCCGCAACCGCGAGAGAAAGCAGAATCAACAACGAGACCTTGCATCTAAACAACCAACACCTAATAGGGGCCCACCGACACCTCGTCCACCAGTCCGACCACGAACATCCGAGTCAACGCAAGGTCAACGAACCGCAACAATGCAATGCACACATTGTAGGCGATACGGACATACTGAGGCCGACTGTTTCCGTAAACATCAGAATTTTCGGATACGTACAGATCAAGGAAGACCGCCACCGAGCATTCGGGCAACCAAAACAGAAACAGTCGAAGAAGAGTCGGTCAACGAAAACCAGGAGTCAATCGATCCGGAACAACACTTCGGAGCATATGGTTTCGGGTCAACGGTCGAACTCGTCGAATGTTAGTCGACACCGGCGCAGATATCAACCTAATGAAAGAAAACGCCGCCCAAGCTTATCATCGGTACGCCGAGGTAAAGAAATTCACAATGGGTAACAGCACCTACACCTGCAGGGAGGCATTGGAATTGACCATATTTGGTAAGACCTCCAAATTTCACGTTATTACTAAAGAATGCCCATTGGTGGAAGACGGGATAGTCGAACTACCATTCCTCGACCAGTACAACTGGAAACTAACCAAGGAAAACATTCAGCTGGACAATAAATCCCTGAAGTTGCACACCGAGAACGCCAAGATCCCGGCACACACGAGCGTTATGGTTTGCGTTACGACGCCTACCAAGAACGGCATCGTGCTATGCGAAAATTTAATTACTGGATACATAACCTCTCGCTTCACGAAGCAAAGAATGGACAAATCTCCACATACGTGACAAACGCCAGTGACTCCGAAAGAGAGATCACCGACGACACGTTTCGAGTTACGAAGATAGACGTAAAAGAAGACCACCAGAAGAATAACGACACCAGCATAGCCGGACGCGTCAAGCTCCTACGAGACAATACACGGTTACAACACATAGAAGCCGACCTAAGATACAGCATCTGGAAGATATTGGCCTCCTATTCCGATGTGTTTCACCTCCCTGGAGATGAACTCCCACAGACGAGACTAACGGAGCACCGTATAGAGTTGACGGACAAGAGACCGATCAACATTATGAGCTACCGACCACCGGAAGCCCACAAGCACGAGATAAGGAAGCAGGTGAGCGAAATGATGAACAAAAGAATCATCGCGAATTCGGAGTCGCCATACAACTCTCCGCTCTGGGTCGTACCAAAGAAGATCGATGCAACAGGAAAACAAAAGTGGAGAATCGTCATAGACTTCCGTCGATTAAACGAACGAACAGCACAAGACGCCTATCCGCTGCCCGTCATCGAAGATATTCTTGATCATCTGGGAAACGCGAAATTCTTTAGTGCATTTGATTTATCCGCCGGATTTCATCAAATCCCAATGCACGAAGAAAGCAAAAAATACACGGCTTTCTCAACACCCGAGGGGCACTTCGAATACAACCGCATGCCCTTTGGACTGAAGAACGCGCCCGCCACGTTCCAGAGGATGATGGACCAAGCCTTACGAGGTTTAATTGGCAAGACGTGCTTCGTGTATCTCGACGACATAGTGGTGTACGGATCTACGATCCAAGAACACAACGAAAATCTGGTAATACTACTGGAGCGCTTGCGAGCCACCGGTTTAAAGTTACAGCCAGATAAATGCGAACTCTTGCGACCCGAATTGTAATTCCTCGGATACACGATAACCAAAGATGGTGTCAAAACGAATGAAGTCAAGATAGAAGCTGTCAGGAACTACAAACAGCCCAGTACACCAAAGGAAGTAAAGGGTTTCCTCGGTTTAGCTGGATATTATCGTAAGTTTATTAAAGATTTCTCCAAAACAGCCAAACCACTCATAGATCTGACGAAGCAGGACAAACAGTGGGAATGGACAGAAGAATGCCAACACGCATTCGACACACTAAAGCAACACCTCACGAAGAGCCCGGTATTACGATACCCGATTTCCTCGGAGCAGTTCACTTTGACAACCGACGCATCCAACTATGGTATCGGAGCAGTCCTCTCACAGGAAGGACACCCGTGCTGCTAGGTCTCGAGAACGCTGAACCCTGCCGAGATTAACTACTCGACAACAGAAAAGGAAATGCTCGCCGTCGTATGGGTGATACGTCGCCTCAGACAGTACCTGCTAGGGAGAAAATTTAAAATTCAAACCGACCACAAGGCACTGGTCTGGCTGATGAGCGTCAAGGACCCATCATCAAGATTGCTGAGATGGAGACTGCTTGTTGGGGCGTCACAGCGTCGTCAATAATAGCGACGAATTATGACGCTATATTTGTGGACTGTATAAAATAAAGAACCGGATTCTGCCTGCTATTTTGTATTGAGCCCCTGACTACAGTACACCCTTGGTCAGGATGTCTTGATGCTACGACTTCTATTACAACTCTGAAGCTCTATCAGAGAATACCCTCGCTCGTAGCAGACTACCATCCCTCCAACGCACCTACACTATTCGCCGATTGGTCCTGCCCGATTTTGGCAATAGCCAATCAGCTGGTCCGTTTCAAAGCAGACGGCCGCAAGGCCCCGGCAAAGACAGGAAAGTTCCTCCAGGCATGACCGTCATAAAACAATGTCAGGCTGACCCTTCGGAACCTTTCCTTCTCTATAACTAGTCCCGGCCATCGAGACCGAGAGAAACGATTTCCCAAAAAACCTGGGCTCGAAAAACAGCCGGTTATGCACGTCCGTGTCATAAAGACATTAGTGCTGTGCACTAACACTGCTCCTCGAGAGCTACGATTACGAGATCGACTACAAAAAGGGCAAAGAAAACCAAGCCGCCGACGCCCTGTCCAGGGTGAACATGACCAATGAAGAAGAACTGGACGAACTCATACAACGACAGAGTTCAACCCCATGGTCGCTTGGGAGGCAGTCGAGACGCCTTCAATGGCCAGCTACGTGGCCACTGGCAAGCAAGACGTGATTCTCACCCCACGAGAAACGTTCAACGAGGAAGCGTGGATTAATTACCTTCACGAAGCCTCATCTTGGAAACAGCGGAGAAACAAAATCTATCACGCCGCGAGAGCAAGACCGCCTGTTTGCGATGCTGCAATTCACGGCTGAAGAAAAGAAGAAAACCGCTGTCCCAACCAAGCGAAACACAAGGCTCACATCAGAAGAAAAGCAACTGATCATCTCAGAAAATCATGGTACGCCGACAAGTGGACACTTTGGGGACACAAGGACACTTCGAAGAATCAAAATGAACTACGATTGGAGAGGAATGGACGAGGACGTAAGGCGATACATTACGACCTGCGACGTGTGTCAACGCAACAAAACACAACGTACGCCATTCGCACACCCCGACATTATTACAGATACACCACTACAACCTAATGACAAAATCGCTATGGATATATTCGGATCACTGCCAGTCACACGGAGAAACAACCGACATATCCTCAGCATCCAGGATCAGCTCACGAAATACCTCATACTCGTTCCCCTCACTGCGACCAGAGCAGAAGACGTGGTCAACGGGTTACTCGAAAACTATGTATACACATTTTCAACACCAAAAGCTATACTCACCGATCAAGGTGCAAACTTTATCGTCCAGGTAATGCAAGAGTTTTAGGAGAATCTCGGGATACAACATATCCAGACAACCTCTTGGCACCCACAGAGCAATGTATCGCTTGAACGAGCTCATGCAGTGATTCAAGATCTCCTAAAAACAGCCACAGCGGAGCACACAGAACTCGAATGGGACGAAGTTGTAAAGCCCATCACACTCGCCTACAACACTAGTGTCCACGAATCTACCGGACGGACAACTTTCGAACTGACGTTTGGACGAACGGCTAACGTACCATCAGCAGTTAGCTCCACTCCAGGCACAACCTATGTAACCTTGGTAACCAAATGGAGGAAACGACACGACCAGTTGATTCAGGCCGCAAGAGAAAGATTAGAGGAGATCGAGAGACGCAGTAAAGAACGTCATAATAAATTCCGGTGCCGGACCGTGCACACGTGCATCACCGACTACCAAGCGGCCATAAATCCGTAGCTCTCGTCGTCCAAGCATCAACCATTCACAGTGTTCAGGTTAACGACAGGGCGAAAAAATCGTTCGGACGGTAAACCGTCGGCTAAAATATTCTATGGATCGCGCCGTGTACGCTCGTTTTTATAATCGGCTTCGATCACTCGATGTAGCGTCTTCGTTTGCAGCAGCAACGGACCACGTTCCGTTTTATTAGGTCTACCGGAATGATCTGTCCGATAGTGTCACTTCAAGTTTCAATCCATATGCACATGTTGATTTGAGACATATATGACTATCTCTCATTACCATTGCATTTACACACATGTACTCTCCTAAATAAAATGAAAAAAGATGTCTCATGTCATTATTAAGCGAGACGCGATCGTGAAAACATGGCTACCGATGATATTGCCAGACCACATGCTGCTTTGGCGACTCGTTAGAAAATCGCAGAGCTAGGCTGGCAAATTCTGTCACATCTACCATACTCTCCAGACCTAGCACCCTCCGATTATCACTTGTTTCTCTCTTTGCAAAACATTTTTACAGGAAAAAAAATTCAAAATTGATGCTGATGTCAACCAAGCACTAGTTGAGTTTTTTGCTTCTAGAAATAAATCATTTTTTAAAAATGGCATTTAGAAGTTGCCATCGCGCTGGCATGAAGTCATAAGTAACGATGGAAAGTATATTCTACAATAAATAGTATTAAATGTATGAAAATTGTGTTATATTTCAATTCAAAAACGGACAGAACTTTCCGGTAAATCTAATAATCATTTCGCGCGAACTTGTTAGACGTTTGACGACCGTTTCGAATTCAGATTGATAGTTTCACGATATTTTTATGACTGAGAACGATAAGAGGATAGTTTAAAAAGATTCGCGCGTCGTTTGTAACTAACTAAAGTTATCGGCGAAGATACTTTGCTGTAAGACGTGTTTTCTAAAAGAAATTTATTTCGCATAAAAGTCTGCAAACATTGTATGCGTGCGAGAAGCGTACTCCTACTTTTTTTTTCTCCTGAGACAGATCTAAATCGTACATGTATAAACACCTTGTGTAACGCGAAACACAGCGTACATCGCCTGTCCGCCGGAATGCATGCTGGTTACACGTTCCCGTATAAATACGAGATATACGGAGAGATACAAATTGCGCTGCCTTGTTTTTCGGTGGATTAATCGCAACGAGTCGACGTAATGCGCGGATAGGACTCGTGTTGCCGTTACAGCTGCACGCGGATCCACGGATTAAGAGAATTCAAATCTTCAAAAGTTCCTCTATTCGCTCCTCGTAGCCCAGTAGCAGCAATTGCACTGCATAAATTGGACTTTCATGCAGTTGATCCTCCTGCATTTAAATGAATTTGAACGTACCAGAATTTATTCCTTCGTCCTTCTTCCGCCAAAAATTCACCTCGGGATGGATTGAAAGAGGGCCCTTTGTACTTTCACATGACACAAAATGTAAACTCCCTGAAAGATGTGCACAACCGGGCGCCAGGTGATTCTTTGTGAAAAACATGAAACAAAATATAAAATAGCTACTTTTTGTACGGCACGTAGTTTCCGAGTAAATCGAGTTTGAATGATCGAACATGAGCTTTTTTATTCGTTTTTTTGTCATTTCAAGCAATAGCAAAATCATTTTAATAAAATTCGAGTCGATTGGTCCAGTTCTAAAAAAGTTATTGTGTTTTAATAGTTGTACGAACGTTAATGGCGATACAGTGACTGCCGTTAATGTTTGGAGAACTCTTCTTAAAGTTCTGATTGTTCTGATTGTCGCGAATGTTCTACACCAGACGTCTTTAAAACGTTTTAAACACTCTGTATATACGTATGAAATGCGGATTTACTCGCATTGGCTGCAGAGATCGTCAAATATGGTGTTAAGTTAATCTTAGTTACGTCATATTAGAACTAATTAGAAAAAAATTGTTACTATAGAAGCAGCTGGTCAAAATACAACTATACAAGATACAATTTATTATTAATAGTCCTATGATAAACCTAAAAAAATATTGCTTCTATTAAAGAAACTGGTCAAGATACATCAAAAAATTAAAAGTTATGTACACTTACTTAACTAAATAATAATAATAATAGTATTTATTTGCTGAAAGGAGCAAATTTCAGGTCAAACAATTTATTAATACAAAAAACACTACAATCTAATAGACCTGCAACGCATTCGAGCACACGTCGAATTTGTCAAAGCTGGCCGAGCTCGTACATGAGGTGCGACCATTCTCACCTGAGCAGGAAATGGAACTGCTCTCTGTACCGTCGCCCTCGGTTCTTTAACAGCAGCCGCAGCAAAACGTTCTCTCTTTCTCTGCACTATGCGCTGCTTGTAGTGTCTCGCGGTTCGTCTGAGTATAGGATCATCCTTGCAGACATTCAACCACTTACCTGACACTCGAGCAGCGCAAAGCAGAGATCGAGGATCCAACATGCGTAGGATCAACTGCGACACCTCCGGCGGAAGTTCGGAAATAAAATCCACCTTAGTAGGGTCGAGCGATCCCATCACATTAAGGAATTTCCTGAAGTACTCCATATTGCTGATGCAGATACAAGGCGACGAATGAGCCATTTGCCAAAATTTGGGGTATATATATATATATCCCTGGTCACGCTTCACGCTTCGGTGACCGTTCCGGAACAGTGATTCGACCAATCAGGAGCGAGTTCGACTGGACATACACTTTCCACATAATTCTATCGAATTGTACTTAATTTAGAAGAAACTTGCATTCAGGCATACTGTGAAATGAGAATGCAATTGTTGTAGGGTTACTGTCACTATTGGTAAAATGTATTCTATTCGATAGAACGGACGTCTGGCTTTATAATTACTATAATTATACAGTGTCTAATAACTTATTATATTATTATAATATAGTATATATATATATATATAAGTATAATATATTATATTACAGTATATTATTATAATAATTATAAAGGTATATATTAAATTTTATACTAACTTTGTTTGTATATATATTGTTGCGCACGGCACAAAATAACCGCCGGAAGTCGTGAGGAGACGACACGATTTATTTGTTGCACTCCACAGTCCTCATTTACAATTCTTGGAGCACGGCTCCGTTCGACGTATAAAGTGTAGCACGGCTACGAATTTGTTACGAAGTGAAGCACGGCTTCACTTAGACTATAAAATGGAAGCACGGCTTCGTATGGGCGCAAGGGCGCAGAATAATACTGGTCTATAAGCGATAATGTTGTCGACAAAAATCCCCCGTTATCAAATTTGCGGCAGTATATACAGACACCTGGCCGATGTTCAAGGAGAAGCATCGTCAGGCGTCGAAGGCCGGTCATTGCCTCCTAAGGCAAAAACACCGCGTATACATTTCGGCCGAGGCGAGCGTTTGACGGTCGGGCCAACGCACGTCGATCGTGTTATTGTCTTGCCGCCTCGCTATTTATTCGACAAAAACGGCGAGACGGCGTACATCGAATGTCGAACGTGCGTTGACCCGCGGTCCGCGATTCGGCCGGAACATATATACAATATTATTATAATTATTATAGTAATATACTGTTTAATAACACTATATATATAAAGACAATATTAATATAAAATTATATATATTTTTATAAGATACGGAATAAAGAAATTATGTGATATAGTTTCTGACGTGTAAACAGAAGAACATCCAATATTTTGTACCGTTTGATTTATTCTTCAATCAATTTTCCACTCTTTTCTTATTCGCGTCGATCAACGTTAGAAACTTTCACAGTGACAGCAATTATTTCCATGTTAAAGTTAAAAATAATCTTCGTTTTCAACGAAGACTGTAATAATTTATTTCAACAATCGCGTTTAAGCATTCTGCTGAAATATGTTCTCCGAAGAGTGGTACAACATTCTGATGCATTTTCTACGTATTACTACTAAGGAGCTTATGTTATCCTAAATCCGTTTTGGCAGATTTCGAGGAATTGTCGGAAACACTGCCCTGGCTTCGTACCTCATATGTAGAGCAACTTTTCGCACCTGCGCGGAGCTCAGCAGTTTCCACTGCGACCCGACCACATAGAACTTGACCGGAGGTGAAACTCCTCTCCGTAAGTTGTGTTCTACGAATGTGGCTTCGGAGCTCTCAATATCACGAGTGCATGCGAGTTGGGACCGTGATACGTAGCTATACAAATTCCTTATTATTTCCGGGCGTATAATTGTAGAAATAATTTCGACAGTTCCATGTCAAACATGTGGGGATATATAGAACTGACACGGAATTATTTCGTCAAGCTTGAAAAGCCGTTCTTAGTTAGAAAGATCGTCAATGTAAAATAAATGCATCGTGGCGTATTACAGAATGAAGCTTTTGCATTTTATGCAAAACTTCTGTAACAGAAATATTAAAAATAATACGAAGACTTGTCAGCTGCAAGCTCGACAAATTAAAATTTTCAGTAACATTATTTTATAAAGGGTAAAATTGGTATTTTTGAACGCGTGTCCTGATTTTGTACTATATTCTACACAATAAGCTTGAAATATTCTTCCTTTTAGACAATAAATTGGAGATGATAGAAAAAGTTGCCTCGAGCAAATCAAAATAAAATTGGTGACAAGTTCTCTTTGCTCCACGTTACGGAACAGCAAAATCTGCGTTTTTACTACTATTGAACTGATTTTTACCCATTAAAATTCACATAAACGTGCATAACAAAAATTGATTCATTATCTTTCTGTAGCAATTCAAAGATTAATTCATAATATCTTTGTAATATTGTCGCACGTTGACCAGAATGCATTTTATAGTTGACGTAAGAAATTTCGCCTTTCTTTTGCCATTTTTGTACAAAAATTCACGAAAGTTTCCTTGCTACCGCAAGCTTGTCAAAATAGAATATTCTATTGTACGCCATTCTAATACATCTGCCGCGTCTTATTGCAACAGTCTTCACCCCATTCCTATTGTCAGCATGGTTTGAAAAACCTCGCGGTATTCGTCGAAATACCTCCTCGGCTTTGATCCAAGCGTGAGCCACAATTCTTTGCACCAGCGCGGGATTAGGTAGATTCCTTCGAACCGTCACTCTCAGCTCCTCAATACCTTCACCAAGGAAACGTTCTTTCATTTTCCTCTCCGCGCGTTCTTTGTAACGCATTGCGGTTCATCCCAGGTTCGGATCCGACCTACAGACATTCGACCATTCCTGCGACACTTGAGCGGCGCCGAGAAGAGGTTCAGGATCCAAATTGCGTAGAATCAGCTGTGATACTACTGCAGGGAGTTCGGAAATGAAATCTACTATTTGCGAGCTGTCGCAGTCCAATCACGCGAAGGAAAGGCCCTGAGGCATTCCATGTTGCCGCCGTTGATTCAGAATTTCGAATGATGATTTGTTTTGTTAAAATCTCGAGAATTTTGTACGGTCATTTTGAAATAGCCATTTTCCTTGGTACATCTCTATGTGAAAACTGAGTTATTACTAGCCCAGCAACGAATTTAAATCAGCAGACAAATTAAAAGTATTTATGAATGTCAATGTATTATAGTTTTAGCTTATTAGATTTTTTAACACTATACCTACCGAGCACTAAAAGCGACGAATTTCTCTGTAAGGACGATAAAACCGAATCTATTTAGACTTCCCATAATTTTTATTACAACGAATACTCGGACTGTGAAATTCATTTAATAATTTCTTATGAAAAAGTCTCTATAACTTCAGGAATTTTAAAATACAAAATGTAAAACCGGTCATCCTGACCGGCTTGGTAGGTTTAGTTTAGAAAAAATATAATCATTCGATTTCGACTCTCTTGCAATTGATACGAACAATTTTTATTTCGCCTGAAGATCCGCAGTCTAACAATAATGTACGAGCTACAGCAAATAAATATTCGTTTATTTTCGTGTCGTCTGGAAAGTAAACGAATCATTCTATAAATTGAACATTATTGGCATTCCTGTTTCAATGGAATTTCATCTATTGCGCGGTAGAGCCCCGATAGTTGCACGAAAGCACATGAAATCTGCAAGTGACCAAGTTCCTGGAATTATCGAGGCGATCATTCAACTATACGGAATCACTCATCTCCACTATATACTATCGATGCTACTATGTTAGACAACGTAGTACCTTGTGCCACGTGTTTCCCGTAATTACACAACAGCCACCGACGTATTTTGATCACATTCAACCGAGGCGAATCACGTGCCGGTATCGAAACTGCAACTAGTGAGGTTCCAATGCAATTATGTTACAATATACAGCAGCGATTGTTTCTTTTTACACGATTCACTGCTATGTAAGAATGGAATAATAAATTATGCTGCATAAATATTGGCGATCAGTTGTTATCAATTTCGTTTATTTATCATTTGTTACTAATTCTGTTTATACTATAAGAAATATATATTATAGTGTATATTTTATTATATATATTATATAGTATAATATTATAATATTGTAATATATATAATATTTTATTATATATTATACTATACATTTTAATTATATATTTCAAGTATTATTTATTTTGTACTATATATGTTACAGTGAAACACCGAAATCTGGAGAATGTCGACTTTCACCGGTGAATGTCAACATTCACATAGTCGCTTGGTGTATGTCCGACATATTTGCTAAATACCCTTATTTCTGACTTACATCGGTAAATGTTGACATTCACCATGCATTAATGGTGAATGTTGAACATGTTGGAGATTTATATTTTCTTCTCCGTAATTCAGTTGCTATAAAACGCCACAAGGGTGACGTAACTTTTTCGCCTCTCTTTCTGAAAGGAATGACCAAGAATTTAAAATACACGGTACATTCTACATGAGAAAAGAAAATAATAGTAATAAAAAAATTACTTACTTATGTGATTCAAATCTTATTTATTGCAACAACTTAAACTATTATGACACTTTGCATTGCACAAGAGTCCCTTGCTTTTACAACTGCATTTATTTGTGGAACACTTCACACAGGTGTCTTCAACACAGGTTTTGGACCTCTACCAGAACATATCTGTGATTGTCGACACACACCGGAGAGGGTCCGAATGTACAACAATGTAATGAAATATTGGATTTTTCACCGACGTATTTGGTATCTGTTGACATTCACCGGTGAAAGTCGACATTCTCCAATTTCGGTCATTCACGGTAACATATATATAATACAATAGTATACAGAATATATTTATATTATGTATATCATACAAAATAAATAATATTTGAAGTAATTTATACCGTACCATTTACACTCTGCAGAAATAATGGTCAAAGTATTGCACTTTATGTTTTATATCCAATATTTTTTAATAATGCCTTTTGTCTATATTCCTTATAAAATATCAATTTGAACCTTGTTGCTCAGTGCAACAGTACAAACTTTTCATACAGTTTTGCATTGATTCCGAAGTGATTATCAAAAGAGGATTCATTTCGTTTCACTGATCTTGATAAAAGTTGTTGCTTCATGCGGATCAAAAGTGATGCATATTCCTGAATAAAAGTTTATACACGCGTTTCGGGCATTGCAATATATTCTGCAATGCCGAGCACAATAAAAGAATAACTTCAGTATTGTTTCATAACTATTCCGTGCACCGTGTTGCGTGATTTAAATGTTTCCTAGTAAAAATGAAACTACACGTATTCCCTCTCTCCTTTGTGCACGAAGAGAGTAATTTACATATCTGCAGTTTCTCTCGTCGATTCATCGTTTTCAAAAACAAAAACAAACTTAGTAGAAGCATGGGATACAATATTTTATTAAATGCGCCACGTCCGTTGCACGAAATATGGAAAATGTCGAATAAAGTAGAATCGCAAATTTTCTGAATATTAACGGTAGGGTTTATGTGACTGTAATTAACTGCCTTCGTAAAATTAATTTAATTCTCTTTGCAGAAAATACGGAATCGTTATCGATTTGTAATGTTGATAGCACACATGTTAATAAAGAAGAAAATTTCGATTTATCCCGTTATATTTATTGACAACATTAAACTTTCGAATATTGATCTTTGTCACGTAAAAAAAACGAGATTTCGTGTTTTTAATTTGTAGCGCACGTCGATTCTAACTCGTTAATACTGTCAAATATTTGCGGATTCAAATATTCAATTATATATCAATAATATATTCAATTCATTTTGTTGAACCGTTCTTTCGCCAGGCTGTGATGTTGGAGAACAGAAGAAAGTGCAAAGTGCAGTTGAAACGAATAGCAAATACAGGGTGTCCCAAAAATGTCTCGCAATCCGAAAGTAGAGAATTCCTGAAGTTATTTGAAGCAACTTTTTCCTTAGCGAAGATGCAATCCGCGGCTTCGTTTACGAGTTATTAACGAAAAACAATGACCAATCAGATGCGAAATTATTTGACGCGAGGCGGCCGAGCCAATGAGCGGAACTGGACTCCGTGCCCTCTTTGGCTGGGCCACCGCGCGCCAGCCGAGCTCGCCTCTTACTGGTCAGTATTTTTCGTTAATAACTCGTAAACGAAGGTTCGGAGAAAATTTTCGCAAAGGAAAAAGTTGCTTCAAATGACCTCAGGAACCTCCCATATCCGGATTACGAGACATTTTCGGGACACCCTGAGAGATTCAAGATTTTGTGGGCTCGATAGTAATATATATAACTTCGATATAACTTCAAGATTTAGTAGAAAATATTATCGTTACTTTCGGGCCACTCTGTAGACACGCGAACACTCCGTTGATAGTACTGTAGGGCCATTTACACGGCAGGTGCTTTCCTTAATGTAGTTCCGGAGTAGAAACATGTCTCCGAAGGGGTGCACAGATTGTAACCCTGTAGCACGACGTGTATCGGATCTTGCTTTCATGGAGATACGGGGTTGGCCAATATCGCGACAGGATATGGTAGTTTGGTAGGTAGGGCGCAGTTTAAACTTACCCATTAGTGGCTACTAGCCGGCAATGTGTTTATAAGCAAACCGTAACGACGAGATCCTGGATTGGCGCAGTTTCCAGGAAACAGTCGTTCACCTTAATACATTTTCTGCGACGCTGCCATCGAACAAAATCTCCGCCTGCACAAATCTGGCCAACTTTCTGCGTCAACTGTTCCGTCTAGTTGCACATCAGGTTGCCCTAAACACGCTGCGATAGTATAACAAGCCACTGTCTGATAATCACATTATCATGTTCGGCCAGAATGGTCTCTCTTCCGTCACGTAGGCAACGGAACGGAAATAATACTTCGTGACAAAATTGACGCTGCTAGTAAATGTATTTGATTAACCCTTTGCACTCGAGTGGTGACTCAGAGGCACCACTAAAATTTGTTACATCACGTTTAAAGATAATGTTTATATTAACAAAGTTTAGATTAAAAAAATTATATAATATATAATAATTGTATAATAATTATATAATAACAATAACTGTTGTGTGAGTTCCAAGAATCAATTTCATATGCATAAAATGCATTTTATCATATAAAATAAAAAATACTATAAGTGAGAAAAATGATTATATTTACAGTTTAAATAGTTTCGAGTGCAAAGGGTTAACATTAGATTTACGGATCCTGTCAAAATGATGGGTCTCTAATTCTTTAATTTACGATTATTTATATCGTATAGAGATACATTTACGAGTTATTTATTCAATTTATATGTTACTTGCAGCAAACGTTGCAATAATATTTGTTAAAAATCAGAACAAATATCGCATTGTTACTTTTATAAACTAATAAAACGAAGGATACAGCGAGGACGAACAAAAGTTATTTTACGCCGGTTGGAACGTGTGCTCTTATCATTAGAGCGCGGATTTTATGCATTTGTGACAAAAATGAGTAGGTCAAACGGAAAACGGAGAAGAAAAATTAAGTAAACGATACAAAAATACCGTTATTTTATTTTCAACAGAATAAAATAATTCGAAAACGAATGAAATCTCTACGTAGCTCCAGAATCTTGCAATTAATGCTTACAATTTCAATTTTTCATAAAATTTTCAGACAATTTATCGTAGACGTGTAACGAGTGTGCACAATTAAAATAATTAGTGAGTTTAACAAATACGCTCCACATAATTGCAAAAAAGAAAAGAAAAGAATTTCGTACAATTAGATCGTTGATTATTTCCGTGCCGGTTGGTTAATTATCAAATGAATTCGTATAACACGAGTAATGTTAAGTACAATTTAATTATGTAAAATTAGTTGCATCTGTGTCCGGCGAAGCGGTCAGACATAATAATCGAGTGAAACACGGCCGGAGAAATTAATTTAACGTTGTGATAATTGATAAGAATTTTGTCCGTTCGATGCATTCTATTTTCCCATTTTATCGGACGCTTTAAGAGTCGACGATTTCCGTTCGTTATTCTCCCTTCGAGTCGCCCTGAAAGATATCAGACTCTCGGCGAAATTCCACGATTTTTACGCGACCCTTAGAAGACTCTAATCTCCGTCGTTCTGTTCCTTTTTTGACTCGGTTAACGTAATTTTCCCGTATTAAAAGCCAGCGCTCATATGACCGTTAGGGGTCTCAGGGCGGCTTTCGTCGCGCTGGCGAGGCGATCTTTTTTCCGCGGGTAACAGCGGCAAACGACTTCCGCGGAATCATTTGGACTCGGTCCGTTTTACTAACAGATTCAATTAATATATCCGGCCCCTTCGGCAGCATTCAAACGAGAAACGCTTCTGTCGCAGACAGGGGGCGCGATTTCAGCCTGCAACATGACAATTCCAACGTAGCCGAGCTGGCACGGGAAGAAGCACGGTACTTAAAGATTAGCATCATCGTCGTTCCACGTTTTCAGCGCTCGCGAATCCCCCTCGGCAGCTAATAACATCTTGATACAGTTCGGTTTCCGTTATCGAGAATGTCCATTTGCCGCATTAAAATATTTAAACGTTTAATACATTAGCGTCGAGGGAATCGGCGGAACAGACGGAGATTCAATATGGCTGACAGTGTAACGAGCGGGCTGCGGATTTTATGCGTGTGTGGCGAGAGCGATCGGCGGAATATGAAACACTAAATGCAGAGAATTTTATGCAATATTTTATTTATACGATATAAACATTCACTATCTTGAGAGCAACAAACAAGAGTTGACTAGACGTTCGTTTTCATTTTTGCGATTTTTGGTAAGTTGAAAGCAATCTAACAGTACTGTTAATCGGTTACTTGTTTGTGACGAGTATACTCGTAACCTAAATTCTTGTTATTTCTTTATGGCGAGTATACTCGTCGTAACATAAATTTTTGTGATTCCTTCATGACAAACGTACTCATCGTGACATAAATTCTTGCTATTTCTTCGTGACGAGTATACTCGTCGTGACATAAATTTTTGCTATTTCTTCGTAACGAGTATACTCGTCGTAACATAGATTATGGCCATTTCTTCATGACGAGTATACTTGTCGAAGACAACTAACTGTTTAAAGAAGGATATATACTTCGATATTTATATCATATTTGTAATTCATAGAAGTATTTAAACAAAATATGAAGAAAATCAAACATATACAGTACAATTACAATAACTTACACCTTTCAAAGGGACTGCAACGATTTATTTTACCGAACATTGATCTTCATTCGTTCGCCATTTTGTTAAGCTTTTTCGCAAGCTCTTGACAGGAGGTCTCGCTAATTCAGTACTAAAAATTCAAACAATTTCCGTATTTTAAGAACTTTTGTCTTTTGCATGTTTTATTTTAACAAATAAACAATCAATTTCAATTTAAATACAAAAATGTGATATACCTTATTCGACAAACATGAAGTTAATTGTTATCCTTGAGCGTTAGATACAATACTTGACAAGTTTCATATATCCAAAGTAATATGTAATAATATTGTACAATATATTGTACACGTGATATTAATTTTGTAATAATATATTACAAAATATGTTGTTAATAAACCCGTAGGGTGATACACAGCTTAATAAAAAAAAGAAGTTAATTACGTTCGAATATAAACAAAACACAAAGTAATTTACTAGCACTCAGTAACTGGCCCCACCACCCTGCGCAGATTCTATAGCCTGCCGTCGAGCTCGCAAAAACGGAGTTCTACGGGTAATGAAAATCGAGAAACTCGCCAAAGTAAATTTTCTCCGTTATCAACATCATTACAAGCTAAGATAAGAAGCCGTTTCCGACGAGTGATCCTTTTCCACGTAAATTCATAGCTAATTCGAGCGCGCCCGGACTATAGATTCAATTAAGATAGGTTCGATGCTCGTGGGGGGAGAGGGGATTACGATACAAATCATTCCCTGAATGGAGAAAAATGTCTGTTCGCAGAGCGGGAGGTCTGGTATGAGGCTACGACACACGCGATCGAGGCACGTATTCGCGCGTCGGCGGCGAGTTCGAACGTCAGCGGGACGACGCCTCCGGGCGGCGTGGCGCGGGACGTCGTTCTCTTCGTCGACGACGGAGGAACCTCTCGGGTCAACGTCATGGAAACACGGGCGAGGAAGCGGAACTCTGGCAAGGGTAAGTCTTACTTTTATCTTCTTTCCACATCTCCCACCCTCGCGATCTCGCTCGCCCCTCTTCTTCGACCAATCCTCGGTACTCCCGTACGACGCCACGTTTTCCCATCGCTTTTCGCGTCCTCCTTCGCGGATTGCTGTCTCCGTCCCCTTCGCCCAGCCCCTTCTCGCACCACCCTCGCTCCGAGGATCCAGGCCACCGTGGAAATTTCCACCTCCGGAAGGGTTCCGCTTCCTTCGTTAAGAGGATTCTGGGAAATGCGTCCTTGATTCCGGGTTTGCTATTAGCCGACCGTGGAATATAGGATTGTACATTTATTAGTCGAAACTGTAGTAAATTCTACCTAATTGACGCGCAGATTGTGCACAAAAATGGGCAATTTGGGAGAGGAGATATGATTATTAAATACGATATTTATTACGATTATTAATTTCGATTATTACGATTATTAAACACGAGTAATAAAAGATCTTGTGGCTTGTTTCTACAATTGTTTACTATAAAAACGAGCCACGATGCTCGAATAATCGTATCTCCTCTTCCTAAATTGTCCATTTTCATTTCGAAGCTGAGGGACAATTGGAGAGAATTTACTGTACCTCATGCGCAATTATTTCTTCATAATTACGCAATTATTTCTTCGTACGGTACAATTATTTCTTTATAGAGTTAACCAATAGATTGAAATAACAATTGGATTCCTTTTATGACATGTTATACATAATTTAATCTCTCAAATAAAAAAAGTTAAGAAGGTATGGTTTCTGTTTTAAATTTCTCTTTACCATTTCAACCAATTTTAATTTATGAAAATATTGTTTCGGCGATTGTCTGCTAAATTGAGCCTCTTAACGTTTCAATGTCATTACATTTTCCACGTATTAAAAAGTGTCCGAACATCCCCTCTACCCCTACGCCTGTACCTCTACCTCTACCTCTACCTCTACCCTTGCGCCAGGTACCTCTACCACTACCTCAACGCCTGTACATCTACCTCTACCTCTATCTCCACCACTACCTCTACCACTACGCATGTACCTCCTCCTCAACTTCTACCTCTACGCATGTGCCGCCACCTCTAACTCTACCTCAACCTCTACCTCTACGCATGTGCCTCCACCTCTACCTCTACCGCTACATTTACGCTTATAACTCGACTTCTACCTTTACGTCTGTACCACTACCTCTACCTCTACCCTTACATCTACGCTTGAACCTCTACCTCTTCCTCTACGCATGAACCTCTACCTCTACCTCTATATCTACGCCTGCAATTCTCCCTCTAGCTCTACTTCTACCTCTACGTCTGTACATATACCTCTACTTCTACCCCTGTACTTCTACCTCTACCTCTACGCCTGTACCTCTACCTCTACCTCTACGCATGTACCTCTAACTCTACCTCGACGCATTTACCTCAAATGCTACCTCTACGCATGTACCTGTACCTCTACCGCTACGTATGTACCTCTATCTCTATCTCTACCTCCACCTGTTACCTCCCTCCACCTTTCCAAACTCCATCTTTACGTTGTTTCACTTCGTTTCGCATTCATCATTTATGTTGTTTTACGTGTTTCACCTTGGTTTACGTTATTTCACCTTGTCTCACGTTGTTGTTTATAACAGTTTTATGTTCTTCTGCGTTGTTATGCTTTGTTTTTAGGTTGTTTTATATTGTTTTACGTTGCTTTACGTTGCATCAAGTTGCTTTACTTTGTCACGCATTGATGATTTAAATTATTTTACGCGTTGTTTTACTTTGTTTTTTCGTTGCTTTACGTTCTTTTCCCTTGCTTTACGTTGTTTTACGTTGTATCACGTTGTCGTTTAAAACAGTATTACGTTGTTCTACGTTGTTATACAGTGTTGTTTCGTTGTTTTATATTGTTTTACATTGCTTTACGTTGCGTTACGTTGTTTTACTTTGTTTAGCGTTGAAGATTGACATAGTTTAACGTTGTCTTTCCTTGTTTCGCATTGATGACTCACGTTGTCTTACGTTGTTGTATAAACGTTATTACGTAGTTTTACATTGTTTTTACGTTGTTTTACTTTCTTTTTCCTTGCTTTACGTTGTTTTACGTTGCTTCACGTTGTTGTTTATCACAGTACTATGTTGATCTGCATTGTTATGCATTGTTTTTACGTTGTTTTATATCGTTTTACGTTGCTTTACGTTGTATTAAGTTGTTTTACTTTGTCACGAATTGATGATTTACTTTGATTCACGTGTATTTACGTTATTTTACTTTACCTTACGTGTCTTTATGTTGTTTTCCCTTGCTTTACGTTGTCTTACGTTGTCTCACGTTGTTGTTTAAAACAGTATTACGTTGTTCCACGTTGTTATACATTGCTTTTACGTTGCTTTATGTTGTTTTACATTGATTTAAGTTGTATGACGTAGTTTTCCTTTGTGCCACATTGATGATTAACGATGTTTTACGTTGATGCACTGTCTTTCGCGTGGTTTTTTAAAATAGTATTACGTTGTTTTACGTTGTTACACATTGTTTTTACGTTGTTTTATATTGTTTGACATTGCTTTACGTTGTGTTACGTTGTTATCCATTTTTTCGCATTGATGATTAACGATGTTTTACGATGTTTTTCGCACTTTGCATTGTTCCGCATTGTTGTTTAAAACTGTATTACGTTCTTTTACGTTGTTATACATTGTCTTTACATTGTTTTATATTATTTTACATTGATTTACGTTGTGTTGTGTTGTTTTTCTTTGTGTCGCATTGATGATTAATGATGTTTTACGTTGATGTACTTTGTTTCGCGATTCTTTTTTTAAATAGTATTACGTTGTTTTACGTTGTTATACAATGTTTATACGTCGTTTGATATTGTTTTACTTTGCTTTATGTTGTGTTGCGATGTTTTTCTTTG
Organism: Megalopta genalis; assembly: GCF_051020955.1. NCBI lineage: Eukaryota > Metazoa > Arthropoda > Insecta > Hymenoptera > Halictidae > Megalopta > Megalopta genalis. The sequence goes on from NW_027476100.1 coordinate 1,820,031, forward strand.
TATTGCATTGATGATTTACGTTGTTTTACGATGCTTTACGTCCTTTTTTTTGTTCCGCGTTGTTGTTTAAAACAGTAATACCTTGTTTTGCGTTGTTAAACATTGTTTTTACTTTGTTTTATATTATTTTACATCAATTTACGTTGTGATATTTTGTTTTTCTTTGTGTCGCATTGATGATTAACGTTGTTTTACGTTGATGTACTTTGCTACAGTTGGTTCTCTAATACAGTATTACGTTGTTTTACGTTGTTATACATTGTTTTTACGTTGTTTTATATTGTCTTACATTGCTTCACATTGTGTTACGTTGTTTTACTTTGTTTCACATTGACGATTTACGTTGTTTTACGATGCTTTACGTCCCTTGCTTTGGTCTGCGTTGTTATTTAAAACAGTATTACGTTGTTTTACGTTGTTATACATTGTTTTTACGTTCTTTTTTGTTGTTTTACATTGATTTACGTTGTGTTACGTTGTTTTCCTTTGTGCCACATTGATGATTTACATTGTTTTATGTTGTTTTCCCTTGCTTTACGTTGTTTTACGTTGTCTCACGTTGTCGTTTAAAACAGTATTACGTTGTTCTACGTTGTTATACAGTTTTGTTTCGTTGTTTTATATTGTTTTACATTGCTTTACGTTGCGTTACGTTGTTTTACTTTGTTTAGCGTTGAAGATTGACATAGTATAACGTTGTCTTTCCTTGCTTCGCATTGATGATTTACGTTGTCTTACGTTGTTGTTTAAAACATTATTACGTTGTTTTACATTGTTTGTACGTTGTTTAATATTGTTTTACACTGCTTCGAGTTTTGTTACATTGTTTGTCTTTGTTTCCAGTTGATGATTTACGTTGCTTTACCGTGTTTTAATTTGTTTTTACACCATTTTACGTTGTCTTACGTTGTCTCACATTGTTGCTTAAAACAGTATTACGTTGTTCTTCGTTGCTACATATTGTTTTTACGTTGTTTTATATTGTTTTAAGTTGCTCTACGTAGTTTTCCGTTGTCTCACATGATCTTTTAAAATAGTAGTACTTCGTTTTACGTTGTTACACATTTTTTACGTTGTTTTATATTGTTTCTACGTTGTTTTATATTGTTTACATTGCTTCACGTTGTGCTACGTTATTTTACCTTTTTCGTATTGACGATTCACGTAGTTTTAGGATGTTTTACGTTATTTGCATTGTTCCGCGTTGTTGCTTGCAGCAGTATTACGTTGTTTTACGTTGTTATACATTGCTTTTACGTTGTTTTATATTGGTTTACATTGATTTACGTTGTGTTACGTTGTTTTTCTTTGTGTCGCATTGATGATTAACGTTGTTTTAAGTTTATGCACTTTGTTTCACGAGGTTCTTTGAAATAGTATTACGTTGTTTTACGTTGTTATACATTGTTTTTTCGTTGTTTTATACAACAACGCGGAACAATGCAAAGAACGTAAAGCATCGTAACGCAACGTAAATCATCAATGCGAAAAAAATGGAAACAACGTAACACAACGTAAAGCAATGTAAAACAATATAAAACAACGTAAACACAATGTATAACAACGTGAAACAACGTAATACTGTTTCAAGCAACAATGTGAAACAAAGTAAATCATCGAAAATCATCAACGCAAGACGAAGAAAAACAATGTTAAACTACGTAAACCATCAATGCGACCAAGAAACACACAACGTAATGTGAACGTAATGTAAAAAGATATAAAAAAAACATAAAAACAATGTATAATAACGTAGAACAACGTAATACTGTTTTAAAAAACAACGCGGAACAATGCAAAGAACGTAAAGCATCCTAAAGCAACGTAAATCATCAATCCGTCGCAAAGAAAAACTGGGTAACAGAAAGCAAAGCAATGTAAAACAATATAAAAGAACGTAAAAACAATGTATAACAACATCAAACAACGTAATACCGTTTTAAGCAACAACGCAGAACAATGCAAAGAAAGTAATGCATCGTAAAACAACGTAAATCATCATGCGAAACAAAGTAAAACAATGCATAACAACGTAAAAGCATGTAAAGCAAGGTATAACAACGTAAAACAGCGTAAACACAATTTAAAACAACGTAAAAACAATGTATAACAACGTAGAACAACGTAATACTGTTTTGAGCAACAACGCGACACAACGTAAAGCAACGTAAATCATCAATGCTGTTGAGGATTGATGAGCGAGGGTTTTATGGCGGAGGGCCACGTGCTTGGGATCCTTGAAATCGGCTAGGGTATGGGCCTGCAACCCGCTCCGTGTTGAAGAGATCTTTCCGATCGCACCAAAGCACATGGTCGACATGTTTCATGGTCATATGATTCCTATCAATTTGACGCTAAATCGTTTGTTTCGTATGCATTTGAAGCTAAGTCATGTGTATACCATGAATTTGAAGCTAAGTCATGTGCTTCGCATGAATATGAAGCTAATTCATATGTTTCGTATGAATTTGAACCTAAATCGTTTGTGTCGTATGCATTTGAAGCTAAATCATGTATTTCGCATGGATTTGAAGATAAATACTGTGTTTCGCATGAACTCGAAGCTGAATCATGTGTTTCAAATGGGTTTCAAGCTAAATCACGTGTTTCGCAAGAATTTGACGCTAAATCATGTGTCTCGCATGAATTTGGAGCTAATTCATGCCTTTCGAATGAATCTGAATCTAAATCGTTCGTTTCGTATACATTTGAAGCTAAGTCATGTGCATCCCATGAATTTGAAGCTAAATCACGTGATTCGTATGAATTTGAAGCTAAATCATGTGTCTCGAATGAATTTGAGGCTAAAGCGTTTGTTTCGTATGCATTTGAAGCTAAGCCATGTGTATTCCATGAATTTGAAGCTAAATCATGTCTCTCGCATTAATTTGAAGCTAAATCATGTGTCTCGCATGAATCGGAAGCTAATTCATATGTTTCGTATGAAGTTGAAGCTAAGTCGTTTGTTTCGAATGAATTTGAAGCTGAAACACGCGTTTCGCATGAATTTGAAGCTAGATCGTGTGCTTCGCATGAATTTGAAGCTAATTCATATGTTTCGTATGAATTTGAAGCTAAATCATGTATTTCGCCTAGATTTGAAGATAAATAATTTGTTTCGCATGAATTCGAAGCTAAAACGTGTGTTCTGATTGAATTTGAAGCTAAAACACTCGTTTGGCATGAATTCGAAGCCAAATCATGTGTCTCGCATGAATTTGAAGCTAAATCGTTTGTTTCGTATGAATTTGAAACTAGTTCATGTGTTTGAAATGAATTTGAATCTAAATCGTTTGTTTCGTATGCATTTGAAGCTAAATCATGTATTTCGCATGGATTTGAAGCTAAGTAAGGTGTTTCGCATGAATTCGAAGCTGAATCATGTGTTTCGCATACACTTGAAGATAAATAATGTGTTTCGCGAGAATTCGAAGCTGAATCATGTGTTTCGCATGGTTTTGAAACTAACTCGTTTGTTTCGCTTGCTGTTGAATGTAAATCATGTATATCACAAGTATCTGAAGCTAAACCATTTGTTTCGCATGGATTCGAAGATAACCCTTCTACTTCGCATTGATTTGATGCTAAATCATGTGTTTCGCATGGATTCGATTCTAACTCGTTTGTTTCGCTTGCTGTTGAATGTAAATCATGTATATCATAAGTATTTGAAGCTAAACCATTTGTTTCGCATGGATTCTAAAATAAGCCTTCTACTTCGCATTGAATTGAAGCTAAATCATGTGTTTCGCATGGATTTGAAGCTAACACGTTTGTTTCGCATGCAGTTGAAGCTAAATCATGTATATCGCAAGTATTTGATGCTAAACCATTTGTTTCGCATGGACTCGAAGATCAGCTTTCTGCTACGAATTGATTTGAAGCTAAATCATGTCATTCACTTGGATTTCAAGCTAACCCGTTCTTTTCGCATGCTGTTGAATCTAAATCAAGTATATCACAAGTATTTGAAGCTAAAGCGTATGATTGGCATTTGATTTGAAGGTAACGCTTCTACTTCGCATTGATTTGAATATGAATTATGTGTTTCGTTTGGATTTGAAGCTATCTCGTTTGTTTCGCATGCATTTCAAGCTATTTCATTTATATCACAAGTATTTGAATGTAACTCATTTATTTCGCATGGATATGATGCTAAGCCTTCTACTTCGCATTGATTTGATGCTAAATCATGTGTTTCGCATGGATTTGATTCTATCTCGTTTGTTTCGCTTGCTGTTGAATGTAAATCATTTATATCATAAGTATTTGAAGCTGAACCAATGTTTCGCATCGATTCTAAGATAAGCCTTCCACTTCGCATTGAATTGAAGCTAAATCATGTGTTTTGCTTGGATTTGAATCTAACTCGTTTGTTTCGCATGCAGTTCAAGCTATATCATGTATATCACAAGTATTTGAAGCTAAACCATATGTTTCGTGTGGATTCGAAGAGCAGCCTTTTACTTCGCATTGATGTGAAGTTAAATCATATGATTCGCATGGATTTGAAGCTAACACGTTTGTTTCGCATGATGTTGAAGCTAAATCATGTATATTACAAGTATTTGATGCTAAACCATATGTTTCGTGTGGATTCGAAGAGCAGCCTTTTACTTCGCATTGATTTGAAGTTAAATCATATGTTTCGCATGGATTTGAAGCTAACTCGTTTGTTTCGCTTGCAGATGAAGCTAAATCATGTATATCACAGGTGTATGAAGCTAAACCATTTGTTTCGCATGGATTCGAAGATAACCCTTCTACTTCGCATTCATTTGAAACTAAATCATGTGTTTCGCATGGATTTGAATCTAACTCGTTTGTTTCGCATGTTGTTGAAGCTGGATCATGTATATCACAGGTGTTTGAAGCTAAACCATTTGTTTCGCATGGACTGGAAGATAAGCCTTCTACTTCGCATAGATTTGAAGCTAAATCATGTCATTCACTTGGGTTTGAAGCTAACTCATTTTTTTCGCATGTAGTTGAAGCTAAATCATGTATTTCACAGGTATTTGAACCTAAACCATTTGTTTCGCATGGATTTGAAACTAAGCCTTCTACTTCGCATTGATTTGAATATAGATCATTCGTTTCTCTTGGATTTGATGCTCTCTCGTTTTTTTCGCATGCAGTTGAAGCTGAATCATGTATATCCCAAGTATTTGAAGCTAAACCATCTGTTTCGTGTGGATTCGAAGAGCAGCCTTCTACTTCGCATTGATTTGAAGTTAAATCATATGTTTCGCATGGATTTGAAGCTAACTCGTTTGTTTCGCATGCTGTTGAAGCTAAATCATGTATATCACAATTATTTGAAGCTAAACCATTTGTTTCGCATGGTTTCGAAGATCAGCCTTCTACTTCGCATTGATTTGAAGCTAAATCATGTGTTTCGCATGGTTTTGAATCTAACTCGGTAGTTTCGCATGCAGTTGAAGCTAAATCATGTATATCACATGTATTTGAAGCTAAACCATTTGTTTCGCATGGATACGAAGATCAGCCTTCTACCTCGCATTGAATTGAAGCTAAATCATGTGTTTCGCATGGTTTTGAATCTAACTCGGTTGTTTCGCATGCAGTTGAAGCTAAATCATGTATATCACATGTATTTGAAGCTATACCACTTGTTTCGCATGGATTCAACGATCAGTCTTCTACTTCGCATTGATTTGAAGCTAAATCATGTGTTTCGCATGGATTTGAATCTAACTCGTTTGTTTCGCATGCTGTTAAAGCTAAATCATGTATACCACAAGTATTTGAAGCTAAACCATTTGTTTCGCATGGATTTGAAGCTAAGCCTTCTACTTCGCATTGATTTGAAGTTAAACCATATGTTTCGCATGGATTCGAAGATCAGCCTTCTACTTCGCATTGATTTGAAGCTAAATCATGGGTTTCGCATGGTTTTGAATCTAACTCGGTTGTTTCGCATACATTTGAAGCTAAATCATGTATATCACATGTATTTGAAGCTAAACCATTTGTTTCGCATGGATTTGATTCTAACTCGTTTGTTTCGCTTGCTGTTGAATGTAAATCATGTATACCACAAGTATTTGAAGCTAAACCAATTGTTTTGCATGGATTTGAAGCTAAGCCTTCTACTTCGCATTGATTTGATAATAAATCATGCGTTTCTCTTGGATTTTATGCTAACACGTTTGTTTCGCATGATGTTGAAGCTAAATCGTGTTTATTACAAGTATTTGAAGCTAAACCATCTGTTTCGTGTGGATTCGAAGAGCAGCCTTCTACTTCGCATTGATTTGAAGTTAAATCATATATTTCGCATGGATTTGAAGCTAACTTGTTTGTTTCGCATGCAGTTGAAGCCAAATCATGTATATCACAGGTGTATGAAGCTAAACCATTTGTTTCGCGTGGATTCGAAGATAACCCTTCTACTTCGCATTGATTTGATGCTAAATCATGTGTTTCGCATGGATTCGATTCTAACTCGTTTGTTTCGCTTGCTGTTGAATGTAAATCATGTATATCATAAGTATTTGAAGCTAAACCATTCGTTTCGCATGGATTCTAAAATAAGCCTTCTACTTCGCATTGAATTGAAGCTAAATCATGTGTTTCGCATGGATTTGAAGCTAACACGTTTGTTTCGCATGCAGTTGAAGCTAAATCATGTATATCACAGGTTTATGAAGCTACACCATTTGTTTCGCATGGATTCGAAGATCAGTCTTCTACTTCGCATTGATTTGAAGCTAAATCATGTGTTTCGCATGGATTTGAATCTAACTCGTTTGTTTCGCATGCTGTTGAAGCTAAATCATGTATACCACAAGTATTTGAAGCTAAACCATTTGTTTCGCATGGATTTGAAGCTAAGCCTTCTACTTCGTATTGATTTGAATTAATCATTCGTTTCTCTTGGATTTTATGCTAACACGTTTGTTTCGCATGATGTTGAAGCTAAATCATGTTTATTACAAGTATTTGAAGCTAAACCATCTGTTTCGTGTGGATTCGAAGAGCAGCCTTCTACTTCGCATTGATTTGAAGTTAAATCATATGTTTCGCATGGATTTGAAGCTAACTCGTTTGTTTCGCATGCTGTTGAAGCTAAATCATGTATATCACAATTATTTGAAGCTAAACCATTTGTTTCGCATGGATTCGAAGATCAGCCTTCTACTTCGCATTGATTTGAAGCTAAATCATGTGTTTCGCATGGTTTTGAATCTAACTCGGTAGTTTCGCATACAGTTGAAGCTAAATCATGTATATCACATATATTTGAAGCTAAACCATTTGTTTCGCATGGATACGAAAATCAGCCTTCTACCTCGCATTGATTTGAAGCTAAATCATGTGTTTCGCATGGTTTTGAATCTAACTCGGTTGTTTCGCATGCAGTTGAAGCTAAATCATGTATATCACATGTATTTGAAGCTATACCACTTGTTTCGCATGGATTCAACGATCAGTCTTCTACTTCGCATTGATTTGAAGCTAAATCATGTGTTTCGCATGGATTTGAATCTAACTCGTTTGTTTCGCATGCTGTTAAAGCTAAATCATGTATACCACAAGTATTTGAAGCTAAACCATTTGTTTCGCATGGATTTGAAGCTAAGCCTTCTACTTCGCATTGATTTGAAGATAAATCATGCGTTCCTCTTGGATTTGATGCAAACACGTTTGTTTCGCATGATGTTGAAGATAAATCATGTATATTACAAGTATTTGAAGCTAAACCATCTGTATCGTGTGGATTCGAAGAGCAGCCTTCTACTTCGCATTGATTTGAAGTTAAACCATATGTTTCGCATGGATTCGAAGATCAGCCTTCTACTTCGCATTGATTTGAAGCTAAATCATGGGTTTCGCATGGTTTTGAATCTAACTCGGTTGTTTCGCATACATTTGAAGCTAAATCATGTATATCACATGTATTTGAACCTAAACCATTTGTTTCGCATGGATTTGATTCTAACTCGTTTGTTTCGCTTGCTGTTGAATGTAAATCATGTATACCACAAGTATTTGAAGCTAAACCAATTGTTTTGCATGGATTTGAAGCTAAGCCTTCTATTTCGCATTGATTTGAAAATAAATCATGCGTTTCTCTTGGATTTTATGCTAACACGTTTGTTTCGCATGATGTTGAAGCTAAATCGTGTTTATTACAAGTATTTGAAGCTAAACCATCTGTTTCGTGTGGATTCGAAGAGCAGCCTTCTACTTCGCATTGATTTGAAGTTAAATCATATATTTCGCATGGATTTGAAGCTAACTTGTTTGTTTCGCATGCAGTTGAAGCCAAATCATGTATATCACAGGTGTATGAAGCTAAACCATTTGTTTCGCGTGGATTCGAAGATAACCCTTCTACTTCGCATTGATTTGATGCTAAATCATGTGTTTCGCATGGATTCGATTCTAACTCGTTTGTTTCGCTTGCTGTTGAATGTAAATCATGTATATCATAAGTATTTGAAGCTAAACCATTCGTTACGCATGGATTCTAAAATAAGCCTTCTACTTCGCATTGAATTGAAGCTAAATCATGTGTTTCGCATGGATTTGAAGCTAACACGTTTGTTTCGCATGCAGTTGAAGCTAAATCATGTATATCACAGGTGTATGAAGCTAAACCATTTGTTTCGCATGGATTCGAAGATCAGTCTTCTACTTCGCATTGATTTGAATATGAATTATGTGTTTCGTTTGGATTTGAAGCTATCTCGTTTGTTTCGCAAGCATTTCAAGCTATTTCATTTATATCACAAGTATTTGAATGTAACTCATTTATTTCGCATGGATATGATGCTAAGCTTCCTACTTCGCATAGATTTGAAGCTAAATCATGTCATTCACTTGGGTTTGAAGCTAACTCATTTTTTTCGCATGTAGTTGAAGCTAAATCATGTATTTCACAGGTATTTGAACCTAAACCATTTGTTTCGCATGGATTTGAAACTAAGCCTCCTACTTCGCATTGATTTGAATATTGATCATGCGTTTCTCTTGGATTTGATGCTCACTCGTTTGTTTCGCATGCAGTTGAAGCTGAATCATGTATATCCCAAGCATTTGAAGGTAACCATTTGATTCCCATGGATTTGTAGCTAAGCCTTCTACTTCGCATTGATTTGTAGCTAAATCATGTGTTTCGCATGGATTTGAAGCTAACTCGTTTGTTTCGCATGCTGTTTAAGCTAAATCATGTATATCACAAGTATTTGAAGCTAAACCATTTGTTTCGCATGGATTCGAAGATAACCCTTCTACTTCGCATTGATTTGAAGCTAAATCATGTATATCGCAAGTATTTGATACTAAACCATTTGTTTCGCATGGATTCGAAGATCAGCTTTCTGCTACGAATTGATTTGAAGCTAAATCATGTCATTCACTTGGATTTCAAGCTAACCCGTTTTTTTCGCATGCTGTTGAAGCTAAATCAAGTATATCACAAGTATTTGAAGCTAAAGCATATGATTGGCATTTGATTCGAAGGTAACGCTTCTACTTCGCATTGATTTGAATATGAATTATGTGTTTCGTTTGGATTTGAAGCTATCTCGTTTGTTTCGCATGCATTTCAAGCTATTTCATTTATATCACAAGTATTTGAATGTAACTCATTTATTTCGCATGGATATGATGCTAAGCCTTCTACTTCGCATTGATTTGATGCTAAATCATGTGTTTCGCATGGATTTGATTCTATCTCGTTTGTTTCGCTTGCTGTTGAATGTAAATCATTTATATCATAAGTATTTGAAGCTAAACCAATGTTTCGCATCGATTCTAAGATAAGCCTTTTACTTCGCATTGTTGTGAAGTTAAATCATATGATTCGCATGGATTTGAAGCTAACTCGTTTGTTTCGCATGCAGTTGAAGCTAAATCATGTATATCACAGGTGTATGAAGCTAAACCATTTGTTTCGCATGGATTCGAAGATAACCCTTCTACTTCGCATTCATTTGAAGCTAAATCATGTGTTTCGCATGGATTTGAATCTAACTCGTTTGTTTCGCATGCTGTTGAAGCTAAATCATGTATATCACAAGTATTTGAAGCTGAACCATTTGTTTCGCATGGATTCGAAAATCAGCCTTCTACTTCGCATTTATTTGAAGCTAAATCATGTGTTTCGCATGGTTTTGAATCTAACTCGGTTGTTTCGCATGCAGTTGAAGCTAAATCATGTATATCACAAGTATTTGAAGCTAAAGCGTATGATTGGCATTTGATTTGAAGTTAAGGCTTCTACTTCGCATTGATTTGAAGCTAAATCTTGTGTTTCGCATGGATTTGATTCTAACTCGTTTGTTTCGCTTGCTGATGAATGTAAATCATGTATATCATAAGTATTTGAAGCTAAACCATTCGTTTCGCATGGATTCTAAAATAAGCCTTCTACTTCGCATTGAATTGAAGCTAAATCATGTGTTTCGCATGGATTTGAAGCTAACACGTTTGTTTCGCATGCAGTTGAAGCTAAATCATGTATATCACAGGTTTATGAAGCTAAACCATTTGTTTCGCATGGATTCGAAGATCAGTCTTCTACTTCGCATTGATTTGAAGCTAAATCATGTGTTTCGCATGGATTTGAATCTAACTCGTTTGTTTCGCATGCTGTTGAAGCTAAATCATGTATACCACAAGTATTTGAAGCTAAACCATTTGTTTCGCATGGATTTGAAGCTAAGCCTTCTACTTCGCATTGATTTGAAGATAAATCATGCGTTCCTCTTGGATTTGATGCAAACACGTTTGTTTCGCATGATGTTGAAGATAAATCATGTATATTACAAGTATTTGAAGCTAAACCATCTGTATCGTGTGGATTCGAAGAGCAGCCTTCTACTTCGCATTGATTTGAAGTTAAACCATATGTTTCGCATGGATTCGAAGATCAGCCTTCTACTTCGCATTGATTTGAAGCTAAATCATGGGTTTCGCATGGTTTTGAATCTAACTCGGTTGTTTCGCATACATTTGAAGCTAAATCATGTATATCACATGTATTTGAAGCTAAACCATTTGTTTCGCATGGATTTGATTCTAACTCGTTTGTTTCGCTTGCTGTTGAATGTAAATCATGTATACCACAAGTATTTGAAGCTAAACCAATTGTTTTGCATGGATTTGAAGCTAAGCCTTCTACTTCGCATTGATTTGAAAATAAATCATGCGTTTCTCTTGGATTTTATGCTAACACGTTTGTTTCGCATGATGTTGAAGCTAAATCGTGTTTATTACAAGTATTTGAAGCTAAACCATCTGTTTCGTGTGGATTCGAAGAGCAGCCTTCTACTTCGCATTGATTTGAAGTTAAATCATATATTTCGCATGGATTTGAAGCTAACTTGTTTGTTTCGCATGCAGTTGAAGCCAAATCATGTATATCACAGGTGTATGAAGCTAAACCATTTGTTTCGCGTGGATTCGAAGATAACCCTTCTACTTCGCATTGATTTGATGCTAAATCATGTGTTTCGCATGGATTCGATTCTAACTCGTTTGTTTCGCTTGCTGTTGAATGTAAATCATGTATATCATAAGTATTTGAAGCTAAACCATTCGTTTCGCATGGATTCTAAAATAAGCCTTCTACTTCGCATTGAATTGAAGCTAAATCATGTGTTTCGCATGGATTTGAAGCTAACACGTTTGTTTCGCATGCAGTTGAAGCTAAATCATGTATATCACAGGTGTATGAAGCTAAACCATTTGTTTCGCATGGATTCGAAGATCAGTCTTCTACTTCGCATTGATTTGAAGCAAAATCATGTGTTTCGCATGGATTTGAATCTAACTCGTTTGTTTCGCATGCTGTTGAAGCTAAATCATGTATACCACAAGTATTTGAAGCTAAACCATTTGTTTCGCATGGATTTGAAGCTAAGCCTTCTACTTCGTATTGATTTGAATTAATCATGCGTTTCTCTTGGATTTTATGCTAACACGTTTGTTTCGCATGATGTTGAAGCTAAATCATGTTTATTACAAGTATTTGAAGCTAAACCATCTGTTTCGTGTGGATTCGAAGAGCAGCCTTCTACTTCGCATTGATTTGAAGTTAAATCATATGTTTCGCATGGATTTGAAACTAACTCGTTTGTTTCGCATGCTGTTGAAGCTAAATCATGTATATCACAATTATTTGAAGCTAAACCATTTGTTTCGCATGGATTCGAAGATCAGCCTTCTACTTCGCATTGATTTGAAGCTAAATCATGTGTTTCGCATGGTTTTGAATCTAACTCGGTAGTTTCGCATGCAGTTGAAGCTAAATCATGTATATCACATGTATTTGAAGCTAAACCATTTGTTTCGCATGGATACGAAGATCAGCCTTCTACCTCGCATTGATTTGAAGCTAAATCATGTGTTTCGCATGGTTTTGAATCTAACTCGGTTGTTTCGCATGCTGTTGAAGCTAAATCATGTATATCACAATTATTTGAAGCTAAACCATTTGTTTCGCATGGATTTGAAGCTAAGCCTTCTACTTCGCATTGATTTGAAGATAAATCATGCGTTCCTCTTGGATTTGATGCAAACACGTTTGTTTCGCATGATGTTGAAGATAAATCATGTATATTACAAGTATTTGAAGCTAATCCATCTGTATCGTGTGGATTCGAAGAGCAGCCTTCTACTTCGCATTGATTTGAAGTTAAACCATATGTTTCGCATGGATTCGAAGATCAGCCTTCTACTTCGCATTGATTGGAAGCTAAATCATGGGTTTCGCATGGTTTTGAATCTAACTCGGTTGTTTCGCATACATTTGAAGCTAAATCATGTATATCACATGTATTTGAAGCTAAATCATGTGTTTCGCATGGATTTGAATCTAACTCGTTTGTTTCGCATGCTGTTGAAGCTAAATCGTGTATATCACAAGTATTTGAAGCTAAACCATTTGTTTCGCATGGATTCGAAGATAACCCTTCTACTTCGCATTGATTTGAAGCTAAATCATGTATATCGCAAGTATTTGATGCTAAACCATTTGTTTCGCATGGACTCGAAGATCAGCTTTCTGCTACGAATTGATTTGAAGCTAAATCATGTCATTCACTTGGATTTCAAGCTAACCCGTTTTTTTCGCATGCTGTTGAAGCTAAATCAAGTATATCACAAGTATTTGAAGCTAAAGCATATGATTGGCATTTGATTCGAAGGTAACGCTTCTACTTCGCATTGATTTGAATATGAATTATGTGTTTCGTTTGGATTTGAAGCTATCTCGTTTGTTTCGCATGCATTTCAAGCTATTTCATTTATATCACAAGTATTTGAATGTAACTCATTTATTTCGCATGGATATGATGCTAAGCCTTCTACTTCGCATTGATTTGATGCTAAATCATGTGTTTCGCATGGATTTGATTCTATCTCGTTTGTTTCGCTTGCTGTTGAATGTAAATCATTTATATCATAAGTATTTGAAGCTAAACCAATGTTTCGCATCGATTCTAAGATAAGCCTTTTACTTCGCATTGATGTGAAGTTAAATCATATGATTCGCATGGATTTGAAGCTAACTCGTTTGTTTCGCATGCAGTTGAAGCTAAATCATGTATATCACAGGTGTATGAAGCTAAATCATTTGTTTCGCATGTATTCGTAGACAACTCTTCTACTTCGCTTGGATTTGATGCTAACTCGGTTGTTTCGCATGCAGTTGAAGCTAAATCATGTATATCACAAGTATTTGAAGCTAAAGCGTATGATTGGCATTTGATTTGAAGTTAAGGCTTCTACTTCGCATTGATTTGAATATGAATTATGTGTTTCGTTTGGATTTGAAGCTATCTCGTTTGTTTCGCATGCATTTCAAGCTATTTCATTTATATCACAAGTATTTGAATGTAACTCATTTATTTCGCATGGATTTGATGCTAAGCCTTCTACTTCGCATTGATTTGAAGCTAAATCTTGTGTTTCGCATGGATTTGATTCTAACTCGTTTGTTTCGCTTGCTGATGAATGTAAATCATGTATATCATAAGTATTTGAAGCTAAACCATTTGTTTCGCATGGATTCTAAGATGAGCCTTCTACTTCGCATTGAATTGAAGCTAAATCATGTGTTTCCCATGGATTTGAATCTAACACGTTTGTTTAGCATGCAGTTGAAGCTAAATCATGTATATCACAGGTGTTTGAAGCTAAACCATTTGTTTCGCATGGATTCGAATATAAGCCTTCTACTTCGTATTGATTTGATGCTAAATCATGTGTTTCGCATGGATTTGAAGCTAACTCTTTTGATTCGCATGCAGTTGAAGCTAAGTCATGTATATCACAGGTGTATGAAGCTAAATCATTTGTTTCGCATGTATTCGTAGACAACTCTTCTACTTCGCTTGGATTTGATGCTAACTCGATTGTTTCGCATGCTGTTGAAGCTAAATCAAGTGTTTCGCATGGATTTGAATCTAACTCGTTTGTTTCGCATGCTGTTGAAGCTAAATCATGTATATCACAAGTATTTGAAGCTGAACCATTTGTTTCGCATGGATTCGAAAATCAGCCTTCTACTTCGCATTTATTTGAAGCTAAATCATGTGTTTCGCATGGATTTGAAACTAACTCGTTTGTTTCGCATGCTGTTGAAGCTAAATCATGTATATCACAATTATTTGAAGCTAAACCATTTGTTTCGCATGGATTCGAAGATCAGCCTTCTACTTCGCATTGATTTGAAGCTAAATCATGTGTTTCGCATGGTTTTGAATCTAACTCGGTAGTTTCGCATGCAGTTGAAGCTAAATCATGTATATCACATGTATTTGAAGCTAAACCATTTGTTTCGCATGGATACGAAGATCAGCCTTCTACCTCGCATTGATTTGAAGCTAAATCATGTGTTTCGCATGGTTTTGAATCTAACTCGGTTGTTTCGCATGCAGTTGAAGCTAAATCATGTATATCACATGTATTTGAAGCTATACCATTTGTTTCGCATGGATTCAAAGATCAGTCTTCTACTTCGCATTGATTTGAAGCTAAATCATGTGTTTCGCATGGATTTGAATCTAACTCGTTTGTTTCGCATGCTGTTAAAGCTAAATCATGTATACCACAAGTATTTGAAGCTAAACCATTTGTTTCGCATGGATTTGAAGCTAAGCCTTCTACTTCGCATTGATTTGAAGATAAATCATGCGTTCCTCTTGGATTTGATGCAAACACGTTTGTTTCGCATGATGTTGAAGATAAATCATGTATATTACAAGTATTTGAAGCTAAACCATCTGTATCGTGTGGATTCGAAGAGCAGCCTTCTACTTCGCATTGATTTGAAGTTAAACCATATGTTTCGCATGGATTCGAAGATCAGCCTTCTACTTCGCATTGATTGGAAGCTAAATCATGGGTTTCGCATGGTTTTGAATCTAACTCGGTTGTTTCGCATACATTTGAAGCTAAATCATGTATATCACATGTATTTGAAGCTAAATCATGTGTTTCGCATGGATTTGAATCTAACTCGTTTGTTTCGCATGCTGTTGAAGCTAAATCGTGTATATCACAAGTATTTGAAGCTAAACCATTTGTTTCGCATGGATTCGAAGATAACCCTTCTACTTCGCATTGATTTGAAGCTAAATCATGTATATCGCAAGTATTTGATGCTAAACCATTTGTTTCGCATGGACTCGAAGATCAGCTTTCTGCTACGAATTGATTTGAAGCTAAATCATGTCATTCACTTGGATTTCAAGCTAACCCGTTTTTTTCGCATGCTGTTGAAGCTAAATCAAGTATATCACAAGTATTTGAAGCTAAACCATTTGATTCCCATGGATTTGAAGCTAAGCCTTCTACTTCGCATTGATTTGTAGCTAAATCATGTGTTTCGCATGGATTTGAAGCTAACTCGTTTGTTTCGCATGCTGTTTAAGCTAAATCATGTATATCACAAGTATTTGAAGCTAAACCATTTGTTTCGCATGGATTCGAAGATAACCCTCCTACTTCGCATTGAATTGAAGCTAAATCATGTATATCGCAAGTATTTGATGCTAAACCATTTGTTTCGCATGGATTCGAAGATCAGCTTTCTGCTACGAATTGATTTGAAGCTAAATCATGTCATTCACTTGGATTTCAAGCTAACCCGTTTTTTTCGCATGCTGTTGAATCTAAATCAAGTATATCACAAGTATTTGAAGCTAAAGCGTATGATTGGCATTTGATTTGAAGGTAACGCTTCTACTTCGCATTGATTTGAATATGAATTATGTGTTTCGTTTGGATTTGAAGCTATCTCGTTTGTTTCGCATGCATTTCAAGCTATTTCATTTATATCACAAGTATTTGAATGTAACTCATTTATTTCGCATGGATATGATGCTAAGCCTTCTACTTCGCATTGATTTGATGCTAAATCATGTGTTTCGCATGGATTTGATTCTATCTCGTTTGCTTCGCTTGCTGTTGAATGTAAATCACTTATATCATAAGTATTTGAAGCTAAGCCAATGTTTCGCATCGATTCTAAGATAAGCCTTCCACTTCGCATTGAATTGAAGCTAAATCATGTGTTTCGCTTGCATTTGAATCTAACTCGTTTGTTTCGCATGCAGTTCAAGCTATATCATGTATATCACAAGTATTTGAAGCTAAACCATCTGTTTCGGGTGGATTCGAAGAGCAGCCTTATACTTCGCATTGATGTGAAGTTAAATCATATGATTCGCATGGATTTGAAGCTAACACGTTTGTTTCGCATGATGTTGAAGCTAAATCATGTATATTACAAGTATTTGATGCGAAACCATATGTTTCGTGTGGATTCGAAGAGCAGCCTTTTACTTCGCATTGATTTGAAGTTAAATCATATGTTTCGCATGGATTTGAAGCTAACTCGTTTGTTTCGCATGCTGATGAAGCTAAATCATGTATATCACAGGTGTATGAAGCTAAACCATTTGTTTCGCTTGGATTCGAAGATAACCCTTCTACTTCGCATTCATTTAAAGCTAAATCAAGTGTTTCGCATGGATTTGAAGCTAACTCGGTTGTTTCGCATGCAGTTGAAGCTAAATCATGTATATCACAGGTGTATGAAGCTAAACCATTTGTTTCGCATGGATTCGAAGATAACCCTTCTACTTCGAATTCATTTAAAGCTAAATCATGTGTTTCGCATGGATTTGAATCTAACTCGTTTGTTTCGCATGTTGTAGAAGCTGAATCATGTATATCACAGGTGTTTGAAGCTAAACCATTTGTTTCGCATGGACTGGAAGATAAGCCTTCTACTTCGCATAGATTTGAAGCTAAATCATGTCATTCACTTGGGTTTGAAGCTAACTCATTTTTTTCGCATGTAGTTGAAGCTAAATCATGTATTTCACAGGTATTTGAACCTAAACCATTTGTTTCGCATGGATTTGAAACTAAGCCTTCTACTTCGCATTGATTTGAATATAGATCACGCGTTTCTCTTGGATTTGATGCTCACTCGTTTGTTTCGCATGCAGTTGAAGCTGAATCATGTATAACCCAAGTATTTGAAGCTAAACCATTTGCTTCGCATGGATTCGAAGATCAGCCTTCTACTTCGCGTTGACTTGATGCTAAATCATGTCATTCACTTGGATTTCAAGCTAACCCGTTTTTTTCGCATGCTGTTGAATCTAAATCAAGTATATCACAAGTATTTGAATCTAAAGCGTATGATTGGCATTTGATTTGAAGGTAACGCTTCTACTTCGCATTGATTTGAATATGAATTATGTGTTTCGTTTGGATTTGAAGCTATCTCGTTTGTTTCGCAAGCATTTCAAGCTATTTCATTTATATCACAAGTATTTGAATGTAACTCATTTATTTCGCATGGATATGATGCTAAGCTTCCTACTTCGCATAGATTTGAAGCTAAATCATGTCATTCACTTGGGTTTGAAGCTAACTCATTTTTTTCGCATGTAGTTGAAGCTAAATCATGTATTTCACAGGTATTTGAACCTAAACCATTTGTTTCGCATGGATTTGAAACTAAGCCTCCTACTTCGCATTGATTTGAATATAGATCATGCGTTTCTCTTGGATTTGATGCTCACTCGTTTGTTTCGCATGCAGTTGAAGCTGAATCATGTATATCCCAAGCATTTGAAGGTAACCATTTGATTCCCATGGATTTGAAGCTAAGCCTTCTACTTCGCATTGATTTGTAGCTAAATCATGTGTTTCGCATGGATTTGAAGCTAACTCGTTTGTTTCGCATGCTGTTTAAGCTAAATCATGTATATCACAAGTATTTGAAGCTAAACCATTTGTTTCGCATGGATTCGAAGATAACCCTTCTACTTCGCATTGATTTGAAGCTAAATCATGTATATCGCAAGTATTTGATACTAAACCATTTGTTTCGCATGGATTCGAAGATCAGCTTTCTGCTACGAATTGATTTGAAGCTAAATCATGTCATTCACTTGGATTTCAAGCTAACCCGTTTTTTTCGCATGCTGTTGAAGCTAAATCAAGTATATCACAAGTATTTGAAGCTAAAGCATATGATTGGCATTTGATTCGAAGGTAACGCTTCTACTTCGCATTGATTTGAATATGAATTATGTGTTTCGTTTGGATTTGAAGCTATCTCGTTTGTTTCGCATGCATTTCAAGCTATTTCATTTATATCACAAGTATTTGAATGTAACTCATTTATTTCGCATGGATATGATGCTAAGCCTTCTACTTCGCATTGATTTGATGCTAAATCATGTGTTTCGCATGGATTTGATTCTATCTCGTTTGTTTCGCTTGCTGTTGAATGTAAATCATTTATATCATAAGTATTTGAAGCTAAACCAATGTTTCGCATCGATTCTAAGATAAGCCTTTTACTTCGCATTGATGTGAAGTTAAATCATATGATTCGCATGGATTTGAAGCTAACTCGTTTGTTTCGCATGCAGTTGAAGCTAAATCATGTATATCACAGGTGTATGAAGCTAAACCATTTGTTTCGCATGGATTCGAAGATAACCCTTCTACTTCGCATTCATTTGAAGCTAAATCATGTGTTTCGCATGGATTTGAATCTAACTCGTTTGTTTCGCATGCTGTTGAAGCTAAATCATGTATATCACAAGTATTTGAAGCTGAACCATTTGTTTCGCATGGATTCGAAAATCAGCCTTCTACTTCGCATTTATTTGAAGCTAAATCATGTGTTTCGCATGGTTTTGAATCTAACTCGGTTGTTTCGCATGCAGTTGAAGCTAAATCATGTATATCACAAGTATTTGAAGCTAAAGCGTATGATTGGCATTTGATTTGAAGTTAAGGCTTCTACTTCGCATTGATTTGAATATGAATTATGTGTTTCGTTTGGATTTGAAGCTATCTCGTTTGTTTCGCATGCATTTCAAGCTATTTCATTTATATCACAAGTATTTGAATGTAACTCATTTATTTCGCATGGATTTGATGCTAAGCCTTCTACTTCGCATTGATTTGAAGCTAAATCTTGTGTTTCGCATGGATTTGATTCTAACTCGTTTGTTTCGCTTGCTGATGAATGTAAATCATGTATATCATAAGTATTTGAAGCTAAACCATTTGTTTCGCATGGATTCTAAGATGAGCCTTCTACTTCGCATTGAATTGAAGCTAAATCATGTGTTTCCCATGGATTTGAATCTAACACGTTTGTTTAGCATGCAGTTGAAGCTAAATCATGTATATCACAGGTGTTTGAAGCTAAACCATTTGTTTCGCATGGATTCGAATATAAGCCTTCTACTTCGTATTGATTTGATGCTAAATCATGTGTTTCGCATGGATTTGAAGCTAACTCGTTTGATTCGCATGCAGTTGAAGCTAAGTCATGTATATCACAGGTGTATGAAGCTAAATCATTTGTTTCGCATGTATTCGTAGACAACTCTTCTACTTCGCTTGGATTTGATGCTAACTCGATTGTTTCGCATGCTGTTGAAGCTAAATCAAGTATATCACAAGTATTTGAAGCTAATCCATTTGTTTCGTATGGATTCGAAGATCAGACTTCTACTTCGCATTGATTTGAAGCTAAATCCTGCGTTTCCCATGGATTTGAAGTTAACTCGTTTGTTTCGCATGCAGTTGAAGCTAAATCATGTATATCACAACCTCTACCTCTACGCATGTATCTCTAAGTCTACCCTGACGCATGTACCTTTACCTTAACGCATGTACCTCTACCTCTACCTCTACGCATGTGCCTCTACCTCTACCTCTATCTCTACGCCTACCTCAACCTCTACTACTGTACCTCTACATCTACCTCTACCTCTACCTCCACCTCTACCTCTACCTCCAACTCTACCTCTACTCCAACCTATACGCCTGTACCTCTACCTCTACGTCTACGTCTGTACCTCCACCTCTACCTCAACCTCTACCTCTATGTCTACGCCTGTAGCTCTACCTCTACCTCTTCTTCTACGCCGGTACCACTTACTCTCGGCCTATAACTCTACCCCAACTTCTACGCCTGTACCTCTACATCTACCTCTAGCTCTGGCTCTACCTCTACCCCTACGTGTACCACTAACTCTATCTTTACGTATGTACCTCTACGCCTGTACCCCTACTTCGACCTCAACCTCTACCTCTACGTCTACGCCTGTAGCTCTACCTCTACCTCTTCTTCTACGCCGGTACCACTAACTCTAGGGCTATAACTCTACCCCAACTTCTACGCCTGTACCTCTACATCTACCTCTAGCTCTGGCTCTACCTCTACTCCTACGTGTACCACTAACTCTATCTTTACGTATGTACCTCTACGCCTGTACCCCTACTTCGACCTCTACGCCTGTACCTCTACTTCTACCTCTACAAATGTACCTCTACCTCTACCTCTACCACTTTTTCTACGGCCGTACCTCTACCTCTACCTCTACCTCTATCTCTATCTCTACGCCTGTACTTCTCCCTCTGCCTCTACCTCTATCTCTAAACCTGTACCCCCACCTCCACCTCTAGGCATGTTTCTCTACCTCTACTTATACGCATGTACCTCTGACTCTACCTCGACGCATTTACCTCAAACGCTACCTCTACGCATGTACCTCTACCTCTACCGCTACGTATGTACCTCTATCTCTATCTCTACCTCCGCCTGTTACCTCCCTCCACCTTACCAACCTCCTCCTTTACGTTGTTTCACTTCGTTTCGCATTCATCATTGACGTTGTTTTACGTGTTTTACCTTGCTTTACGTTATTTCACCTTGTCTCACGTTGTTGTTTATAACAGTTTTATGTTCTTCTGCGTTGTTATGCTTTGTTTTTTGGTTGTTTTATATTGTTTTACGTTGTCTTACGTTGCGTCAAGTTGCTTTACTTTGTCACGCATTGTTGGTTTAAATTATTTTACGTTGTTTTACTTTGTTTTTACGTTGTTTTACGTTCTTTTACCTTGCTTTTCGTTGTTTTACGTTGTCTCACGTTGTTGTTTAAAACAGTATTACGTTGCTCTACGCTGTTATACATCGTTTTTACGTTGTTTTATATTGTTTTACATAGCTTTACGTTGTTTTAGGTTGTTTCACTTCGTATCGCATTCATGATTTACGTTTCTTTACTTTGTTTTTACGTTGTTTTACGTTGTTTAACGTTGACCCGCATTGTTGCTTAAAACAGTATTACGGCGTTTTACGTTGTTATACATTGTTTTTACGTTATTTTATATTGTTTTACATTGCTCAACGTTGCGTTACGTTGTTTTACTTTGTTTCGCATTCATTACTTACGTTGTTTTATATTGCTTTACGTCGTTTGCCTTGTTTGGCGTTGTTTTTAAAAGAGTATTACATTGCTTTACGTTGCTATTCATTGCTTTTCAGGTTGTTCTATGCTTTTCTTCATTATGTTACGTTGTTTTACATTGTTTTTACGTTGTTTTACTTTCTTTTACCTTGCTTTACGTTGTTTTACGTTGCCTCACGTTGTTGTTTATCACAGTACTATGTTGATCTGCATTGTTATGCATTGACTTTACGTTGTTTTATATTGTTTTACATTGATTTACGTCGTGTTACCTTGTTTTACTTTGTTTCGCATTGATGATTTGCGTTGTTTTACGATGCTTTACGTACTTTGCATTGTTCCTCGTTGTAGTTTAAAACAGTATTACGTTGTTTTACGTTGTTATACATTGTTTTCACGTCGTTTCAGCGTAACACTACGTAAAAGAAAGTAAAACAATATAAAACAACTTAAAAACAATGTATAACAACGTAAAACAACGTAATACTATTTTAATGAACCACGTGAAGCAAAGTATATCAACGTGAAATAACGTTAATTATCAATAGGACACAGAGAAAAGCAACGTAACACAACGTAAATCAATATAATACAATATAAAACAACGTAAAAACAATTTATAACAACGTAAAACAACGTAATACTATTTTAAACAACAACGCGGAACAATGCAAAAATCGGAAAGCATCGTAAAACAACGTAAATCGTAAATGCGAAACGAAGTAAAACATCGTAACACAAGATAAAGGTAATGTAAAACAATATAAAGCAATATGAAAACAATGTATAACAACGTAAAACAACGTAATACTATTTCAAAGAACCTCGTGAAACAAAGTACATAAACGTAAAACAACGTTAATTATCAATGCGACACGAAGAAAAACAACGTAACACAACGTCAATCAATGTAAAACAATACTAAACATCGTAAGAACAATGTATAACAACGTAAAGCAACGTAATAGTATTGTTACGGCGACTTGTCCAAATCAAGTCGCTGTAATGTGAAACGGCCCTGTTGTGAGCAACTCCTTAAAGAAAAATAGAAGAGAGGGGTTGCCACGGAGGTGTGTTATCAACGGACAATCGAAGAGTCGGGATCGGACCGTCGAGCGATCAACACCATCTAATTCAAAGATCTCTAACATAATCGAATTAGTTGTATTATAGTTTATGTACTCTATTGTAAATAAAATGCCGCGACGCGAGAGAAGTGCAGTAATTCGCAACGTTGGGGGCTCGTCCGGGATCGAAGAATCGATCGGAAATGTCACGCCGACATTGGAGATCCTGTTTGCAAACCTCCGACAAGAATTATGCGAGCAACTGCAGGTGCAGCAGAGACAGTTCGAGGCGCGACTGGAAGCGGACAGGCTTCAGCGCGAGGAACGGGAACAGTCCGCTGCTTCCGAACGAGAGGCTCGCATGGAAGAGAGGATAGCAAGGATCTTGAGAACCAATGCCACAGGTGCTATCGGATTCATTGCGAAATTCTGTCTTAAATTCTGCGGCATTCTCGTCTGTGGAACACTCGGAGGCGCGTGTAAATAGTGCGGACACTGTTGTAAATAATGTTAATAGTGTATATAACGCGAGTATACCTATTGCTCCGAGTGTTCCTGTATTTGCTTCACAGTCGGTGTCATCCTTGCCTGCGTGTCGTGAATCTACACGCTTCGTAACTGGATTAGGATATTCCGTGAAGCCGACACGTTATGACGGTTCCACGTCATGGGATGAGTACCGAATTCTATTTGAAATGGTTGCGAATGTAAATGGCCGGGACGAAGCAAAGAAAGCTGCGGCTTTAATTGCTTCGTTGGATGGTCCGGCTCGAGGAGTACTGACTTCTCTTCCCGCCGATAAGTATTTTGACTTCCAAGAAATAGTTTCGGCAATCGAGTTTCGGTTTGGTAGAAAAATCTTTTCGAAGCTAAATTACGTTCTTTTTCAAAATTATAAACAGCCGCAAGGGGAGTCAATTTCTGCATTGGCCGCGGAGATTGAGAGGCTGGCGCAATACGCTTTCTCAGAATGTCGAATGGATGTTCGGGATCGTATGGCCGCCTCTCAGTTTGTGACGGCGTTGGCCAATGAAGAGATGAGGAGAATGTTAAGATATGAAAGTTTTACATCTCTTAGAGCTACGGTGACCAGAGCTATAGAGATGGAAGCTCTCAATAAATTAAGCTCTCAAAAAACACAAATGTGTGAACGGAATTTAAAACGTCCCTTTACTTCCGAGGGAATGCTGGAACGTGCGGCTGAACGGCATTCTGAACGAGTGGTTGAACATCAACGGGAGTTGCCGCATTGCTGGAGCTGTGGAAAGAAGGGCCACCTCCAACGGGATTGTTTAAAGAAAACAAGGAAGGAGACGTCGCAGGGAAACTTCGAGGGATTTTCTTCGTAGAAGGCATCGTTGGAGCGAAGAAAAGGAAAATCATCTTGGATACGGGCTCATCGGTTAACCTTCTACGGGAAACTTATGCTACAAGGCAGAATAGTTCGGTGAGCATGACAGGAGTGAAGATTTTTTCAGTCTCTGGTCAGAGATTACCGATTTTTGGTAAAAAGCATCTTCCTGTTTCTATTGGAGAAGTCGAGACCGAAGAAGAGTTCTTCTTCGTCAGTATGATGGAAGAATGCATTTTGGGAATCGAATTTCTTGAAAAGCATGCCTGTCAACTGGACTTTAAAACGAGGTTCTTCATTTGAAAGGAATGCAAGTGCCGTTGCTGAAGTATGGAGAAGATTCGGCTATGAAGGAGATAGAGAAAAACAGGAATACATTAGTACCGGATCATCTTCAGGATCTTCATCAGAGATGTTCTATAAACCTGTCCGTAGAACAAAAGAAATCTTTTGCCCAGTTATTGACGGAATTTGCAGATGTTTTTGCGAAAGATTCCGAAGATGTGGGAAAATGTGACGTAGTATGTCACAAGATAGATACCGGTGACAGTCTTGCCATAAAACAGGCACCCCGACGATTACCTCTTCATCGACGTTCAGAAGTAGATGAATTATTGTCGAAAATGGAACGTCAAGGAGTCATAGAAAAGTCTCAAAGCCCCTGGTCTTCACCCGTGGTATTGTTCAAGAAGAAGGACGGGTCCATCAGATTTTGCGTGGATTACAGGCGTCTGAACAATATCACCAAGAAAGATTCGTACCCCCTTCCAAGGATA